>NW_026732412.1:0-295154 GCF_028476545.2 Physella acuta
TAATTATATTGTGCTAATGTGGTTCTATCCCGGTGTCGGCAACCTGCGAATCGCGAGCCGCATGCCTCTTTTGATGCCAGGCTCGTCAGTTCCATAATAAAAATATTATTTTATTTTCATAACTCATACAAATAGTATTCTGAAAACCAAGTTTAAACACGATAAAAAACACTAAGAAAAGGTGGAGTAGAGCGTATACAGACTGCTGAAACAACTTTAAACACGATAAAAACACAAAGAAAAGGTGGAGTAGAGCGTATACAGACTGCTGAAACAACTTTAAACACGATAAAAACACTAAGAAAAGGTGGAGTAGAGCGTATACAGACTGCTGACAGCTGCATGGACACCAGCAGGGCCGGCGCTACCTATAAGGCGAACTAGGCGGTCGCCTAGGGCGTTATCCATAGGGGGGGAGGGGGCGTAAAAAATGTGTAATCACCATTATTTAAAAGTATCTAATAATTGATAACTTGGATTATATTATATAAACTCTAGATAAAATAATTTACAAAAGCTTAGCGATCTATTTCGGTGCCCAGGACGATCTATCAATTTTCCTATATAACTATATATTCGCGTTGGTGAAAATGCCCCCCCCCCCCTCAATCATTTGTAAAGGTCGGGGTGCTTTTAACCAGTAACTTTGCCTTTTTATTTTCGTGGCTCTGAATTGATGCAGGAAACATTTAAATAGGCCTATAATGCCAAGTAGCAGTTACCGTTCTTTAATTCGACTGTATAAGCCTGTAATTCAGTACTTAGATTTTATATTATTATCTACCACGTTTGGCGCCCCACCCGCCCTCCCCTAGACGGGACACTGTTAATATAATAAAATAATTATTGTATGTAATCTAAATCTTTTAATTCCGAACATTTCAGATGATTGTCTAATTTTAATGTTGATGTAGTGATCGCTCTAGCGCGTGACGCAATGTTGTAAAACACGAGCAATTTTTATTTTTAATAGGGTTGTCAGCCTCACTTTCTCTTACTTTGAGCTAGAAATCTCGTTAGCCAGGGAGACATTTAGATTTACATACTAAATTAAAAGTTGGCACCACAAGATCCTAAACAGAATTTCAAAGTAGAATTCTACTAAACTATCTTGGATATTGGTATGTAGGCTTTGAAAGAGAGGTTTCAACAATTAGAACAACATAGTATTCGATTTGGTTTTCTTTATGATGTATCCAATATAAAAAAAAGGACATCTGCTAACGCTAATAAAGATATTGATGATGATCTTTGAAATGAGTTTCGAAATCCCCCCCCCCCCCCGAAGAATGTATACCGAATAATTTCGTCGCTACGAAAATTATTTTTGGAATGATATAGCTTTTTACTATTGCAGTCTCAAGCCAAACATCACTCGATCAGCACTCAAGTAAATTAACATTAGAACAGTCTTCTGTTTCCAAGATTTTAAAATTGCACGATCTGAATGGTAGAAAGAGATACACACCTCCCCCCACCCCTACAATCCCCCCCCCCCCCCAGAGTATTTAAGTAACTGTTTTATAAAGTTAAAGCATTCGGTAAAATAAAAGATACACAATATATATAGCCTACATTAAATTTAAAAAAAAAGTATATTAAAAAAAATATTTATAAATAATAACACAAAATAGAAAACAAAATGAACATATTTTTTTTTTAAATGTAAGCTTTAAAGATCTACTTTAAACTACAAATGATAAAATGAAATCATAATTTTACGCACATTATAGTTAAATAATAAATACAATTGTGTTTTACGAAATAAAGGATCAGCAATAGCACACAGTTATGCCAGTGCATCTGATTTACCAGATCTCTGATAAGAACGTTCTACTTTTTAGTTTAGATTTCTGTATCGCTTCTCAGTTGTAACGACACTTTCCAGTGACATTGACTTATGTTTTATTTGGTCCAGTCCATATGGAGAAATTCTTGGAAACATCACATTGTTGGGTGACTATAATGTAGAATAGACAGTAAATTGTGATTCTGTTCATGGAAGCTTAACCTACACCAATCGTCTGTATAAGACTCAATGCCCCAAATGTAAACAATGCATTTCTGTACTTGTATTAACGACATGGATGGACAACCTCGGAAGTATGTTCGAAGTATTTTAGTACCATGTCTATTTGTTATTTTTTTTTTCTTGTCAAATTTAACATACACACCGAGCACTGGAACAGGTCAACTATTAATTTGGCCGAGTTACTTCCCATTATAACATATCAACGTTTTCAAGGGATGCAATCTATAAAAGTAAATAATGGTTAAATGTTTATGCTTAGTGAAACACTTGAATAGTAAATGTGAACGCTATGATTTAATTTTATAAAACAAAATAACTTTTATTGAGAATAGGAATTGACTTTTTGTCTGTTTTAAAAGTTCATTTATTTTTATCTATTTTGCTTTTCATTTAATACATTTGCTATAATAAATGCGCAACTTATAGACATTTGATAATTCAAATTATCCACCATTCTGTTAAATACATAATCCGCAACTAATTCTGATATTTATTTGTTTAAATTAAATTATAAAATATCGCACATTTGTAGACGTTATATTTATTCCGATTTATCTGTGATAAAAGTCCACTGTTCGTCAATGTGTAAACAAACTATTCTTCAGCCTTATCAAATAAAAATACTTTTAGATATAAACAACATTAGGTACGTAACAGATATTAATTAGAGAATAAAAAGGTATAAATATATGTTAATTTTACGTTAGTTGTGAATAAGATGTCGATTCAACATATGTTATTGTTGTTCTATAGTTCTATGTATGCCAACGCGCAACTTTCCCTAACTTGAATCCGGTACTCATAAGAGCTGGGTGGACTCAAGTACAATCTACGGACTTAAACCCCGATTCGAACTTGAGACTTTCAGGTTAAAAAACTTGACTTTACGTGGAAAACAAATGTTTAGATTCAAACAATGTGTTAATTTTAAGCTTACCTCTTGGTCACTAGATCAAGCCATAATATCTGTATGGTATACATTATATGTGTAATCGGACATATGCATATCAGTGGGAGACCCAAAAATGTCTTGCAAAATTAGAGCTTAAATAGGGGACTATACATCTAGTCATTTCAATTTGAATTACTTTTAACTTGAAGCAATATATGTTGATAAATCAAGTTTGGACCCGACTGGTACATATAGAGTGAATAAACACAATTACACTCTAAGGTAATACACGATTTATAGTCGGTCAAACTCTAAGCACTTTTTCTTTAAATGAATAGAAAATAAATCACAGTTTTACATACGAGCAACATGTATAATTATCTCGCAACTTAACACTGTGTTTATTAAACATTAATTATTGGTTAACAAAAACATGCGCATCATTTAAGTCACCACACCAGACGTCCCTCATACCAAAGTCACACAACCACAGACTGATATGGAAACAGAAACACCAATATCCAAGAATTTTTATTTTCTGAAATAAAATAAAAAAAAAAAAAAAAAAAAAAACTTACAAACATTCAAAAATATATAGGCTACAACAAAATTTAAATGAACTTACATAAATAAAATTTTAAAAAAATCTCTATATCTGATTCGAAGTCCTAAATGTAAACAAGACAGGTCTGTAGTTTTCTACTAGAGATGAACTCGTGAACATAAGATGGGTATGTGACCACATAGGAAAGAAACATTTGACTTTAAAACCAAAACAAATATTTCTAAACTCACATGAGACATATACGTACACACTAGTGCTACGACGACATAATGTATATTTTATTTTATTTTATTTCATCTTGTGAGGTCTCAATAGTGTTGCGGATCGGCAGACGACGAGATTTCATTGAATAGAGAGATATTTACACAAAGTTAGGGAACAGCGTACTTTGTTATGTTGGGATATTGACTGGCAATTTTTTTTTCTGAACAATTAAGAGATTGACATGTGTTTGTCTGTGTTAGTTGTTAAATGGCTGCTATGGAAGAATTCCGTGTCAAGTAACTTACGTTGACAAATAAACTCAGACAAAATATCCCAGAGAAAATGTATCAATGACATTGGTGTTTTCATTATGCAGGATTAAACGTTGTGCATTGTACATCGTTTACTCACTGTCCTCACGTCTAACTCCCTACCTTGACAATGTTTTAAGTGCAATAAAAAATGAGACAACTAAAGTAAAATTAAATATAACGTACGCACACTTTGTACATTCTCGTGTACGAAATGTTGACGTTTCACACTTCCCTCAGTCGGAAAAACATAGTTTTGCAATTTAGTCCGTATGTCTATGTGTGTATGCCTGTATGTGTATGCCTCTGAAAAAGATAATTTGAATATCGATACTGCTAGAATGATGAAATTTCATATATAAGTATTATTAAAATGTGTAGTTTTGTATTAATTTTCAGCGATTTCCGGGTAAAAGAAGTGAAAATTATTCTGCATTGTTTTGTTTTTCAATATAATATAACTTGGGTACAATTTGAGATAGATAAATGAAATTTCACATACAAGTAAAACATCAACTTCACTGCCTTCTTTTGAATTTTGAGCAATTTCCGATAACCAGTGGTAGTTCTCTACGCAATATCCGATCCCTTAAATAAACGTATATGAATTAATAAATAACTTAGTTTATGCACTATTATTCACATACGAGAAAAATGGCCCGTTTAGGAAGGATATAACGGGCGCTAGGCTGATAGTGCTGTCTCTTTTCTCTAAACTAAAACCAACCCACCCCCCCCCACACACCACCCCCACCCCACCCCCACACACCACCCCCACCCCCACCCCCACCACACACCACCCCCACCCCCCACCACACACCACCCCCCACCCCCACCCCTCACCCCCACACACCACCCCCTCCACACACCGGCCCCCACCCCCCACCCCCCCCCCCCAAAAAAAACATGTCTACCGTCCCATTCAACGAAATATAATTATATACTTTTTCCAGTGTCCGCCCCCTCCCAGAAAATTCTACCCCCGCCCCCGAAAATTTCAAGTACCCCCCACCCCTCTCCGGGGAGGAAAAAGTCCCCCACCCCCCACCCCCACACACCACCCCTCCACCCCCCCCCCCCCCCCCAAAAAAAAACATGTCTACCGTCCCATTGCAAGAAAACCACTTTTTAGATTAGACACATTAATTAAGCGGTAATTTTATTATAGAGTATCGATGAGGAAATTTCTTTTGAGTTGGGGAGGGGGGGGGGGGGGCTCAGACGTTCTTACGCGGGGGGTGGGGCTTCGCCCCTACCCGAAGAATTGTATGCAAGAAACTCTTCACGCAAACCATTTAGATTAGACAACATTTCCTTTTTTTCAATGTTTACGCGAGAATCAATGACGTCATTACATTACTGTGTGCACTCTCTGGTTTGAGATTATGTTCTACTCTACGCTAAATGTGTCGACGTCATATTTCGTTTTTCGAATTACTGTGCATGTTTTTAAATTGCTTGTGTTTTCTCTAGAGCGTTCTTGTCAGACAGAGCGTTCTTGTCAGATACACAGACAGCGAAACTATTAGTATTAACGAGAAAAATGGCCCGTTGAGGAAGGATACACCGGGCGCTAGGTTGATAGTGCTGTCTCTTTTCTCTAAACTAAAACCAACCCACCCCCCCACACACCACCCCCACCCCCCCCCACCCCACACACCACCCCCCACCCCCACCCCCCACACACACCACCCCCCACCCCCACCCCCCACACACACCACCCCCTCCACACACCGCCCCCCCCCACCCCTCCACCCCCCCCCCCCTCTCCACCCCCACCCCCCAAAAAAAACATGTCTACCGTCCAATTCAACGAAATATAATTATATACTTTTTCCAGTGTCCGCCCCCTCCCAGAAAATTCTACCCCCGCCCCCGAAAATTTCAATTACCCCCACCCCTCTCCGGGGAGGAAAAACTCTGAAAGAAACACTGAAACCAACCCACCCCCACCCCCCACCCCCACACCCCCCACCCCCCACACACACACCACCCCCCCCCCCCCCCCACCCCTCCACACCCCCCCCCCCCCCCAAAAAAAAAAAAACATGTCTACCGTCCCATTCAACGAAATATAATTATATACTTTTTCCAGTGTCCGCCCCCTCCCAGAAAATTCTACCCCCGCCCCCGAAAATTTCAAGTACCCCCCACCCCTCTCCGGGGAGGAAAAAGTCTGAAAGAAACACTGAAACCAACCCCCCCCCCCCCACCCCCCCCCCCCCACACACCACCCCCCCACACACACACCACCCCCCCCCACCCCTCCACCCCCCCCCCCCCCCAAAAAAAAAACAACATGTCTACCGTCCCATTGCAAGAAAACCACTTTTAAGATTAGACACATTAATTAGGCGGTAATTTTATTATAGAGTATCGATGAGGAAATTTCTTTTGAGTTGGGGAGGGGGGGGGGGGGGGGGGCTCAGACGTTCTTACGTGGGGGTGGGGCTTCGCCCCTACCCGAAGAATTGTATGAAAGAAACTCTTCACGCAAACCACTTAGATTAGACCAAATTGCCTTTGTATTGAATATCGATAATCAATGACGTCATATCAATGTGTGCACTATCCGGCTTGAGATTATTTTCTACTCTGTGCGCTAAATGTGTCGACGTCATACTTCGTTTTTCGAATTACTATGCATGTTTTTATTTTCCTTGTGTTTTCTCTAGAGCGTTCTTGTCAGACAGATAGATAGATAGATAGATAGATAGATAGATAGATAGATAGACAGACAGCGAAACTATTATTATAGATTGTTTGCTGTCCCATTGTGCGCATTTTTTTGGAGTGATTATATTCTATTTTAAAATTTTAAGCAACAACAATTGATTAAAATATTGTCTATATCCCGAGTTGCCATCCGCCGTAATGTTAGAAAAGTATAATCGAGAAATTATTGGGGGAGATCACACACGCTTAATGTATAAAGTCATTTTTTATTGAATGAGATGTGTTGTGCTTTGACCATTCATGTCTAGACCGTAGTATGTATGACTGTGTATATTGCCAACACATCAGCAGTTTTCCAGTTTGTTTTAAGTCCAAAAAAAAGTATACTAAATCTAAAAATAATAAACCATGAGCACCAACTTAGCAACAAGTACAGCGTTTAGAAATAAAAATTTTATTGCTCGACTCGAAAGTAAAAGTTTAAAATATGTTGAAAAAAATGCATTTTAGATTGTAACAAATGACCGATCTTCAATATAACGTATGTAGATGTACTGATGACATTTAGTTTGAAACAAACGATGGATCTGCAATGGCACTATGTAGACTTTAAAGGTTAAACAAACGATGGATCTGACGTAGATGTTCTAATGATTTTTAGATTAAAACAAACGATGGATCTGCAACATCACGTACTTAATTATATAGGCCTATACTATGTTGCCCTATACACTCCATTTTACATAAAATATGACATTGTTTTCTTATAAACACTATTCAAACTAATAATTGATAATACAGCCCTCTGATCACCTTCTATATACATGTGATAGAGATGTCTTAACCATCTTATTTAATCTTTGTGATAATGCTGTCTAGGATACTCTATTTCACATACAATGTTATAAAATGGTCCTAAGCTCTCCACTTAACACCAAAAGCTTAAAAAGATTCGTCATGTTCTTTAAATATCGTGCGCTACACTCTGTACATCTCATTCCACGGCTAATTTAAAAATGTTGCCCTAAACGTTGCCTTGCGCCTTATTCCAAACAGACGTTATAAAGTTATCCTAAAATCTCAGCCCTAAGCTGCATAATGTTGTGTGAGAGTTACATCACCACAAAATGTAGTAAAGCTGTTCTAAGCTTTTAAACCAACAACAAATATAATAACTTGCAATTTAAAATAGAGAAGCCTGACATATATGAAAAGCTTTTGTTATTTCCCTTTCAACTATCAATGTTCCCAAGGGATACAATCTGAACTTATTTACAAAATTGTTTATTAAAATTTAGATCATTTACATGTATGTAGGTACAAATGTTTAAACATGTTAAGCTAAACAAATATTCATTTTTTATTATACATTACATAGTGCTTTTGTTTTAAAAACCCTTTATTTTGTTTAAAATATAGTAAAATATAAACCCTTTAAAAATTTTATACATTATTTCCTACAATTGTAATCTTTAAAAGTTCGGAAATGGTGAAGAGTTATTGTTAATGCAAACAAATTTTTCTTTTATTTTGTTTCCCTCGGGAACCACTAAATAAGGATTGAGCCAACTACCGAATCGTCCAATACATCAGATGAAGACTCCGCCAGAATCAACACAGATGGCGAACAAGACCCCAGAGAAGCCAGCGAGACAGCCACGTCATCTTGAGAGTCGTGGACTACAATACTTTCCAAAAAAAAATGTCGGAGAAAAAAAAAAAGAACAAACGAACAGAAACCACAGAGTACATACAAGTAACCCAACCTATACAAAGTCCTACAGTCCCACCCCCAGCAGGGCCACCCTATAAAGGGAAGACCCCAAGCAAAAGAAAAAAAAACACACCCCTTACACGGATCCCCAAGCAGACTAGGGCGAACAAGGCTTAAAAGGAAAAAAAAAAAACAACTTAAGTAATAGCTTCACAATAATAACGTTCAACAAATTATTCTACAGCCTTAACAAATGAAAATATTGTTAGATGTAACCAACATTATGTAAGTAGCTGACGTGGTATACAAAAATAAAATAACTTTCAGCCGAAAAAAAAACAGATCTACCTTGAAAACACGGGGACGAATCTCTGACGGTAGCGTTTCCTCAGCTGATACATTCTCCCTAAATTAATTTTATCTTTTATATTTTATATCATCTTGTAAGGTCTCAATAGTGTTGGAGGGCGAGAGACGACGAGATTTCATTAAATAAAACTCAGCCCACCTGTTTACAATATTATATGTATTGTGAAAGATTTAACAAGTGTTGTGTACTGTTAAATGTGATAAACTTTATGTTTCTCTAATAACCATATAGTATGCCGCCATGATTGTAGGTGAAACATTGTTCAAATTATTCCATTCCGCTGTAATTCAGTATTAATTATACAATTAATATGTATTAATATATTTTAATGTTTCGTTAATTTTAAATAGGATGTCTTTTCAACATATTTTTTTATTGTTGATCTGAAGTTCTATTTATTTCTAAGCATAAGTTTCCCTAACTTGAATCAGGTACTCATAAGAGCTGGGTGGACTCAGCGACAATCTACGGACTTGAATCCCAATTTGAACTTGAGACTTTCAGGTTAGAAGTCATACACTCTACCATTCGACCTTAACATCCCATGTCAATTACCTAATTAAGTAGTTTTTATACTGTATTACAATTATAACAATCTATAAAGCTTTACTTGAGACAAAGTCAGGGGGATATGTGTTGAACCCAAGTGTTTGGTTCCGAGTTTATCTTCATTAACCAATCAGTAACTAGAATACATATACGTCGATCAATCAGAGAAGCTGTACCAGTTCTACCTCTTTTGCTACAATACACGAGCTGGCTATGTTTTGCCACAATATTAAGCTTTACTACTTGACATGGAAAACCATTTTTTAAATTCAAACAATGTTTTAATTGTGAGCAAACCTCTTGGTTACTAGATCAAGTCATAGTCTCTGTATCGTATACATTATAGTATTTGTAATTGGAAATTTACATCGCAGTGGTAGTCCCAAGTATATTTTTCGAAATTAGAGATTAAATATAGATAGAGTCATTTTAATTTGTTTTACTTTTAACTTGAAGCGAATTGTGGTTGGATAAAGTACGTAGGCAACTGATTGTTTAAAAAAAAAAAACTATATTCGTTCTTTTGTTTCCTATCCTCTTTATACTACACATTTGTGTTTCCGTTATCTAAATAATAAATTCAAAATGCATTGATTCAATTTTAACGAAATATAGACCATGATTTTGATCCTTATCTTATGTGTGTGCCATTTTTTATATGGGTCGGACAAGTATCCTATCTAGAAGTAGCTTACATTCAAGCTCTTTTTTTGGAATAGTGACCTTTGTGAAATCGATCCTTAAACAAACTTTTATTTGAGCATTTATATTAGATCCCATCACATTATAGTGAAACACATTTAATTTTGATAAATCAAGTTCTGACTGGTAGCCTACATACAGAGTGAATAAACACAAGTACACAGACAATTTATAGCCGGATAAACCTTAAGCTTTGTCTTTAAATGAATAGAACTAAGTCAAATTTTTACAGACAAGCAATATGAATGGTTACCAAGCATTTAAGCACAGACTGTGTTTATTAAATAGTTTTTTGTTAGTTAACAGAAACATACACATCATCTTCTCCATGTTAAATGATTTCAGTCCCACACACAATTGACGCACACATAACTGACGCACACACAAGTTACGAACACAAAACTGACGCTCACAAAACGCTCGTGGATTCCGAGTGCTCAAAGGGTGAGTGTCCAGCTGAAACATCCGTACAACAAACATGGAGCAGTTAGCAAACATGGGGCCATGTAACAGGCAGGTAGGGAATAAACAGGGATCTACATTACAAGAGACAAATGTAAAACTGATAAATATGTTAAATAATAATGTGTTTAATTGATCATAATTCAAAGTAATCAACGGTTGTTTATCATTATTGCAAAAAAAAAAACTTCAGTTACTTCCCATTATTACTATGTATAAAATTCATGGGAGGCTACCCTAAAATATATGAAATTGTCTTAAGTAGGAAAAAAGAAAATAGAAAAATATACATTAGTAAGATATACAATGTAATATCTAACATTTTTTTTTTAATTCCAAAAGAAAATTTATAGTATTTTTAAGATTTTTTATTATTTTATTATTTTTTTGTAAAGTTTGTACAAATTAAAAACATTAAATTTATTAACTCATTAAGGTGTGGCATTGCAATTATTTTATAATACAACAATTTTAACACAAACCACTTCTTTGAATGTTTTCAAAGGTTTTTATTTTGCACAGGAAAAAAAAAAAAAAAAAAAAAAAAAAAAATTATTTTGCACAGGACGCGCTTTTAAAACGCAATTACACTTTATTACAAGAAAACTATGTAAATGCTTTACGACAAGGTGATACACAAACTTACTGCACATGTGCAGTGATACATAAAGAGGCAACACGCACATACATGCACTAACCTGAATCTCGCAGTATCGTTAACTTAATTATATTTTTCTCTTAAATTCTTCTACTTTACACATTCCAGTAAAGTCTCTGATCATAAAAAAATATATAAAAATATAAAACAATTAAAAAAAAAAAAAAACCTTAAAAGAAAAGGGTTTGCGAGTCGCTTTTTTTTTTTTTTTTTAATGCAGATGAAGAAACAAAATGTTTAAATCATTCAGGTTTCGAAGGCGAATGTTACTTTTGTTCCTACAGTTTAGTAAGACATAACATTTAATTTGAGAACAAGTTCAACACTCATTGCCGATATGCTGCTAGTAAAATGATTTTTTTATAAACCGTTAGTCACTAAATGGGATACACTGTGCTATGGCCACAAGTAGTTTGACCACTGTTGTTTGACTCTGACTTTCGCCCACTGATTGGCTTTATACAGTTTGCTTCAGGTCCACGTAAAGCCTAATAGATTTTTATTTTTGGAGATAAAATGAACACCAAATAGGCATCAAGTGAAATATTTGTTGAACTAAACGACAGATCTGCAGTAGTACAACAGTATGTCTGTGTAGCTGGTTTTATATGATACCATGCTAAATCTCTTCATTTATAATGATTCATTTTTGTGTCGATAAACAATGCACATTTTACATTTAACATAACTTGTATTAAAGCTCTACTAAGTTCTCCATTCTACAAAATAGATAATGCTCTTCAAAAATGTCGTTGTTTCCATTTTTACGATAACGATAATTTTTCAATAAATATCAAATTCCACAGAAAGTATATCAATATACATCAATAGCAATGTATCAATATACATCAAAGTCAATGATTTAAAATTAAAAATAGATCAATATATATTAAAATCGAGGACTTAAAAAAATCCAATAAAAATAAAAATAAAAAAAACAATGTACTTCAAAAGTATGGACTTAAAATGTAAAATATATCAAAGTCAAGTATTGGAATTAAAAGTAAAGGTGTGCACTAGTGCTTGGGACAGCATGAAAATAAACATAATTGTATATTATTCAATTATACAGTCAAAACATTTACAACTTGATGATACTTGTGTATCGTTAATAATTGTTTAAAACTAGTCCTATTAAATTATCCCGTGTGTGCCAAATAAAGTAAAGTTTATCTAAGGGATGGTGTGGTCAGTACGATTTCCCTAATGTAAGCCATGTATCCATTAGAGCTGGGTGACTCAGCAACGTCAGGAATGTATATGTGGGTAAAGCCATAATAAAAAAGAACATTCTAGAGTGAAGATAGCAATATGTAATTTTGAATTTTAATTAATTTTTAAAAATACCATTTTTTTTAATTATATAGTTACTGCAACCACCATAATATATGGCTTCATTAAACTTTTGACATATTTCTGAACTCACCGGAAACATAAACGTACAAGCTAGTGCTACGACAACAACGTGTATATTTCAGGTTACGCTTCAGTGAACTTGTGTAAAAGTCACTTATTGAAAAAAAACATGGATTAGTTAAAATGACACAAAATTTGCCGTTAAATAAAGCCAACTGTTTATTGCTATTATGGCGATACGATAGTGTTAACATAAATACGCAGTGATAAAATGATATTTATTAAATATATAGAATAATTAATTAAAGCAATCGATTTAGTAAGTAAGCTAAATAAAATTAAGTTTAATTAGTTTAACGTTAATGAAGCGCCACAACCATTTTACACGTCAATCACTATTTATATTACCAAACTACATACTAGATGTGTTTTACAAATGTCAAAAGCACGTACATAAGCTGTCAGTATATTAAACGTAACTCATCTTGACAAGTCAATTTGTATATATCCATATAAATTGAACTCTAAATGAGTTAGAGGGGAATAGTCTAGCAATCTACCATTTGATGTAATATATAGTGATACAGTCTTCATTCATTTTCTTTACTTAACTATATGTACGGTCTTGTCCTATACACTCAAGCTTACAAAACATGTTACAACGTTTACCTAAAAACACTGTTTAATTAAACTAAGAATTGACAATACATCCAACAGATCTCCTTCAACATAAAATGTGAGACAGATGTCTATCATATTATATAATCTTTGTGATAATGCTGGCTAGGATAGTCCTATCCGCAAAAAATATTATAAAATTGAGCTACACTCACAACTCAACATACGCGTGGCAATGTTATCAATAGTTGCAGGTTGCCGACCCCTGATTTAACACAACCGAAAGTATAGATATTCTGACTACCGATTAAGGTAAAAATTGATTTTACAGACAAAGCAGACCGCCTTTGTAAACATTTACTCATATATGTAATTAGTGTTATCCTGTCCTCTCCAATTAGTATTTCTCGTTAATTCTACTTATTTTATCTTTGGCTAAATTATTATGTTTTCTAATAGTATAACACATTAGAAGAAGGTAGGATAAGGAGGCGCCAATGTATTTTATAATGGTGCAGAAGTAACACAATGTTAGGTTTTAAGTGCAATGTTTTTAAAATTGTTTTAGCAGACTTACACAATTACAAAAATCTACATCAGAGCTGGGTGGACTTAGGAACGTCAGGAATGTATATTCGGGTAAAGCCACAATCAAAAAGAACATTCTCGAGGGAAGATAGTAATATGTGATTTTGTATTTGAATTAATTTAAAAAAAACAATTAAAAAAAAAAAACAAAAAAAAAACACACAATTGATGTGTTAACTTTAATGTGAATAGTAAACTATCCAACACGGAACATGCATAATTTGTAAAGGCTTATTGAGGTGTTAATACTTATTAACTAGTTTAAACAACAGAACAGCCACTTTATTAAGTGCTATAATACATATTGCAAAGATTACATATTTGGCTTTTCATTTGTGTCCACACTATCTATCAGCTAGTGCAAGGGTCGGCAACCTGTTGAGACGGAAGTGCAACTTTTCAATACAAAATTTTCAAATTTTTAAAGATCCACTAACATTTGTATATGCACTTCGTCGTTAGTGGAAATTGACTGTCCGCTGTCCATATACGCTCTACTCCAGTCGTTAGGTCGGGTGTCACCCGTTGCTGAAGATCATGGTGATTCCCACCCAAAAAAATATAGGTTATATATATATATATATATATATATATATATATATATATATATATATATATATATATATATATACCTATTTAGCACCGTTTCCATTGTAAATTATTAGATATGGTGACACCCCAACAATGTCGTTGATTGACTTTAATTACTAGTTACTGAAAATATTCAACTTAACATCTTTTCCTCTGTAAATTTTGCAGCTGGTGTCACCCTTGGATGATGTGTACAGTTAACAGTAACGATGTTTATCTATTGGGGGTTATTAATACAGTATTAATAGCATTGTTTTTTCTAAATTTATCAATGCTACGTCATGGTTTCCCCTACCCACTCAGGTTGGGATTTGTATTTAAAAGACGTTTTCACTCTAATTACACATTAATTAACTGGTAAAAGCAATTTTTCGTCTAAATATTTTGCAACTTTTTTGACTTGGTGTCACCCCCAAAATGGCGTTACATCAAAAGAGCCGCATGCGGCTAGTGAGCCGCCGACCCCTGTTCTAAGCATTTAAACCTACATAAAATATAATATCTTGTAATTGCATTTGTGGTGTCTAAAATAGAGGTGCCTAACACAATTGACATTGCGTTTGTTACTTCCCTTATAACAATCAATATAGCCAAGGAATACAACCTAAACCCACACAAAATCTATTTCTTTAAATAACGAACATGAATGTAGGTACACATTTAGAAACGTGTTAAGCAAAACAAATATTTTAATGTCAGTAAGAAAGTTTATGGTGTATTTTTTTTTTCTCTTACAAACAACACAGATTTTGTTGATTCCCTTTTTGCATGAAAGTAAACAAGGGATACAACCAAAAAGTATTTATAGATATACTTCTTAAAATAAATGTACACATATATATATATATATATATATATATATATATATATATATATATATATATATATATATATATATATATATATATATATATATACATTAATAACAATGTAATTTAAAACACATATTTTAAAATCAGTAAAAAAACGTATAATATATTTTACTCCTTACAACCGATTTTTTATTTTTTTATATTGAAATTAATTGAAAATTCATATATATGTTACATATTATTTCTTAAAAGATTATTTACAACGAGAAAAATGGCCCGTTGAGGAAGGATACACCGGGCGCTAGGTTGATAGTGCTGTCTCTTTTCTCTAAACTAAAACCAACCCACCCCCCACACACCACCCCCACCCCACACACCACCCCCCACCCCCACCCCCCACACACACCACCCCCTCCACAAACCGCCCCCCCACCCCTCCACCCCCCCCCCCCTCTCCACCCCCACCCCCCAAAAAAAACATGTCTACCGTCCAATTCAACGAAATATAATTATATACTTTTTCCAGTGTCCGCCCCCTCCCAGAAAATTCTACCCCCGCCCCCGAAAATTTCAATTACTCCCACCCCTCTCCGGGGAGGAAAAACTCTGAAAGAAACACTGAAACCAACCCACCCCCACCCCCACCCCCACACCCCCCACCCCCCACACACACACCACCACCCCCCCACCCCTACACCCCCCCCCCCCCCAAAAAAAAAAAAAACATGTCTACCGTCCCATTCAACGAAATATAATTATATACTTTTTCCAGTGTCCGCCCCCTCCCAGAAAATTCTACCCCCGCCCCCGAAAATTTCAAGTACCCCCACCCCTCTCCGGGGAGACAGACAGCGAAACTATTATTATAGATGTGAACTTTTGACTCCGCAGCACACTAAACCAGGGTTCGGCAACCTTTTGAGACAGAAGAGCCAAAAGTTACAATTTTTAAAGAGCCGCCAATATTTATACTTTTATTATTAATATTATGATCTTTAATTAGGATTTGATATATATATATATATATATATATATATATATATATATATATATATATATATATATATATATATATATATTTATATATATATATATATATATATATATATATATATATATATATATATATATATATATATATATATATATATATATATATATATACATAAAACAATGTATGTGTGTTTGTGTGTGTGTCTGTTTTTCTTTTATGCATTACTACACCTTTCATCCGATCCGCATGAAACTTGGAAAAATTGTTGAGAATACTCCCATTGGGGTAGAGGTGCGATTTTTCTCTATATACGGTAAAAAAAAAGTTGTATGTGGTTCGACACAGTTTAACCGAGTGCCATAAAACTTTGTAGAGTAGATAAAAATACTCCCGAGAAGACTGCTGCGAAAAAAAAATTAAAATTTCTTATGGGCGGCGCCCGGGTGTTGCATTTTTTGTCAATACACATTTTGGCGCCCAGAGTTCCAGAGCGGCTATCTAAGTATTTGGCATCCGTTAATCGGGCGTTCTGTATGGTGGGCAAGGGGTACTACTATATTCAGCGGCAAAACTGCAACTGACGCAACCGCCGGCGCCTCGTCCATTCGGCGACCCTGCGAGCACTATAGCGCCTATATTGTTTTTTTTAAAGGCTGTACACGATAGACACAATGGGCAACAATACATTCATTTTAAACAGCGCGATAGACTATAGATACAATAGGTTGTTATAGTCGCTCACTAAATTGAATTAGGCGCGTCCTCCGGCGTCACTGCAGGGTGCGATTTGGTGCCCAGGGCTATCCCGTGACCACTAAGCGCCTACCTTAGTTTTAAGGATCACCCTACAATACGACATTCGATAATTAAACCGAGCTAGGGCTACGCGACGCCCCGGCGGTAGTGTTATCGGATTCACGAGAGCGCCACTTAACGGTGATATTACGGTGAGTGATTAACTTACATTCAAGGCTTTCACACAGCACGCCATGGCGTTGGGCGCTAGTGCCCCGATAAATATGATCCAAACACAGGCATTCTTTATATTTAAATAACTCAGTTTTAGGAAACAAGGAAGTAGGTCTAAATTGAAATATCGTGTCAGTAAATGGTCTAATATAATAGCGAGTGTTTACTGTTTATATTTTTTATTATATTGTTCATTACTGAGTGTCGCAGACTAATACTTTTATGAGCTTTAAAAATAAAGTAAAATAAGTATTTATATTTGTGCATCGAGATGAAGAGCCGCATCTTGACATCAAAAGAGCCGCATGTTGCCGACCCCTGCACTAAACTAAGCAGTCAAGAGAAACCTAGTTTGCACATCTTATTTTAATCTAGTTCGTATGCCATTTTATTTTCTCCCTTTGATTATTATATATGCAATTGATGTTCTATCAAATATATTATTATTACTGATTTAAAAGTTTAAAACAATTGAATTAATAAAAAAAAAAAAAAAAAAAAACTGTTTGAGGACTGTATAGATATAGATGTTTGAAAGGGAAGAATGTTTGCTTTGATGTGTCTCATTGTAATAACATAACTTTTCAGATTGCTTAAAATTTGTATCATTTTAATTCTCGGTAATCCCAATTTTTTGGTTCAGCTCTACTTAAAAACCCAAATTCCACCCGCCCCCCCCCCCCTTTCCCCTCAGCCCACCACGCACGCCGAGAAAAAAAAATCCCTTGAATCATCATTTAATTACAAATTTGCGTTTTCAGTTTCAGGTTGGTTTTTTATTTTTATTTTTTTTTTCTTTATATTTAGACGTTTTGTATTAGATCTATGTATAAGTAAACCATCTAAAATGAATGAAAGTAGGCTACAAGTGAGAAAGAAATATTACTATTGTAAATCTGTATCAGTCCTCACAAGCCGATGATGATGATACTAAAGCGAACACACAACTGACGCTATAAATTACGTGTCTGAGGCGAAAAAATAGAAGAGGTGGACACTGTTAAAAGTATATATTTTCTATATAAATTATATAAATTTCGTTTCGTTCGGGGGGGGGGGGGCGGTAATAAATTTTCGGGGGGTCTTCGCCTGGAAGAAACTCTGCTCCATGCCCTTTACAAATATGCTTCCACTTCCTCGTGTTCGATTCAAAGCATGTCGATGACGAGACTCGTACAGATATTTCTGTCTTTCTTTAGGAATCTTTCCTTCTGATTCTAGTTTAGCCCTGGCTTGTCTTCTCTTTAATATCCTGTGATGCTGCTTAGCATTGACGCACAGAGGCTCATCCCCGGTATCACTGGTCGGCATCTGGATTGGTTGGCCTGCTAGTTGTTGGGTTGGTAGATTGATCACTTGTATTCCCTGGGGAAGCTGAACTGGTTTGTTATTAGCATAAACAAGGACATAAGATGTGTGTCCATTGATTGAAACCTGGTTGAGAAAAAGCATCTGTGGGATGATGTTGGAAGATGAGCTGCCAATGGCTGGTGCTTGAGAAGGCTGGGCAGTCTGAGTTTGGTGCACATTTTGAAGGACATTTGACTGGACTATTGATGCAACCTGAGTATTAGGAGTAAAAGATGTATTAGAAATAACTTGTGGCTGTCCTGCTCTTATAGTCTGGAATCTTGCAGCCTGCTGAAAACTGGCATCAGCTTGTGCTACCTGTATGACATCATTTGATCCCATCTGAGCCACCTGCACACCATCTGCTGTGGTGGTATACTGAATGCTCTGCACAGCTTGAGCATCTTCTGCACTTTGAACCACATTATTTACTGTCACTGGCAGATTGGAGGTGGGATCATAGATGGTGAAGTGTTGCTCCCCATCAGCCATTGCAGTCAACATTGGGATTTGACAGAAACGTTAGGCTCTAAAATATCTTTTGATTTCTCTCACTATTTAAAAGAATTCAGTCACTATGTGTTGTTAATAAATATTGAAACTATGACCTAAAGGAGCCTATGATTCAAAAATTATTTTCTTTTAGTTTTTCAGAGAAAAGTTAATTTTAATTAAAAGCAATTCTATTGTTTTCGTAATCATGTGCTGCTTGTTTCAGCAGTTAATCATCAGTTCTACTTAAGAGATGTGGAAGAAGAATTGACTTTGTTAGTTGTTATTGTAACTTCCAATATGTATTATTATATTCTTATGCATGGAGTATTTTCTCCCCATTTCGTATTGTGTACTGACAGTTTCTCTTCATCTCAGAACCAGAAATTATATACTGACAGATTCTCCAGATTGTATTGCTCAAAACTTTCCACTGAATGCAGAAAATATGAGTGCTTGTGTTAAATTTCAAGTAAAAATGTTATTAAAATATTGCCAGCAACCTGATAACAGAAATTTTAAATTGATCTCACTTAGGATTTTTATCAAGGTTCCTCTAAGACAATAGGGTTGACACAAATACACCTAAAATTGATATGTATAAAAAAAATGACCAATGATATATTTATCTTCTGATATTAGATTTAGTAAGTTAAGCTGCATTGATTTGTATATAACACACTTGAAAATAAACCTCTGTAAAAATGCAACAAAAAAAAAACTTCGTTTTAACACATGGTCGGAACATGCGGCTCGGGAGCCGCATGCGGCTACTTTGATGTCAAGATGCGGCTCTCCAGCTCCTTGCATAAATATTAATAGTTATATTATTTATTTTTCAAAATTCGTAACAACTATTATACTGTAAAGAAACACACCGGTTTAAAGAGAAGAAATAAAATCACAGCGAGAACAGTGAGAATAGGCGCAGTAGAAAGTATACGGACAGCCGCTTGGGCACCAGGTCCAGCCCCACATTAGTGCTTGGGACAGACACGTGGCAACAATTCCATGCTTGCCACTGCTCAAGTGCCGACTTTTTCGAATATCGTTAAATGGGTAATGCTATTCTATTCAGAATGCATTTCCATATCTATCAGTAATAGTTAATTTTACGTGAGTGACGTAGTGTTTTATTAGCTTCCTATTGTTGAGCCGGGTACTGCACTATGGGGTACGAGTTTACCCTGCGTTCAGTGGGGTGGAAGATAAAACTGGTTGAGAACCAAAGGACAAAAACGACCTGTACACCGTAATTAAACCAATATCCAAGTCAGTTCGATTGAGTTTGCCGTGTTGAGGCCTGCATGGTTAATGGGAGACACCTCCTGAGCCTGTGATGTCCGTATAGAAAAAAAAAAGTTAACTTCCTCTCAGGTAGATTGGGATAGTTCTGTATTTTTAATTTTTGATTGCTAATTTCATTATTCTGGCAAAACAAGTGTATGTTGTTATATGAACAATTAATATTTCATATATAAAGCTATATATTTTAAATAACAAATCAAATGTATATACATAATCCTAATTAAATAATAAAATATTAAGATAAAAAAATGTTAGTGGCTCTTTAAAAACTGGGAAATTTTGAAAAATGTAAGGCATTGCTCTTCCGTCTCAAAAGGTAGCCGACCCCTGTTTTAACACAACCGAATTATCCTTTTTGCTAAGATCAAAGCGTAGTGTATGTTCTTGAAATTGCAATAATCTTAGCCATTCGGTTAGTCGGCCTTTTTTAGATCTACTCAACTCAACATGTAAACCAAGATCGTTCAGGGATTTTCCCCCACACTTCCCTCGAACGCTCCAAGCTCTCGAGAAGAGCCACTTTGGTGGTTTCAATGTACGAGTGGCTAATCATCTAGTTCGATTTTTAGCTAGACAACGCCTACCTAGGAGTAATCATAGGTATGATATCTCGGCACGAAAACATCGAACTAAGATAATCTGGACGAACAATACTCAAAGATCACGGATGTGACGATCTTGGAAGTGTGTTCGAAGTATCTTAGCACCATGTCTATTGTTTTTTGTCTACTTTAAGGAGCCAAGATTTTTAACATACGCCACGAGCACTGGAACAGGTCGACCATTAATTTTGCCGAGTTACTTCCCATTATAACAAGTCATTGTTTGCAAGGGATGCAACCTCTAAATATAAATAATTGTTAAGTGTTTATGCTTAGTGAAACACTTGAATTATAAATGTAAATGGTATTATTTTATTTCTTTAAAGATAATAACTGTTATTAAAATTAGAAATAATTTTATGTCTGTTAAAAATGGGCATTTATTTGTTCCATTTTGCTTTAAAATGAACGCAATAGCTGTAATAAATTCGCATCTTATACATATTTAATAATTTACATTAACTATCGCTCCATTGTAATTGTGACCTTGAAATACTTTTGATAATTATTTTTAAACTTAAAGATATAAGCGACACCTTCAGAAACTTACATAAGAAGCAAATAGCAGAGAGAATAGCTACGGGTTAATATTTAACACAACCCCAATCTCACGCAACACTAGACCTCCAAACAAAACATACATGATACAGCTTCGCAAGTTTTCATGGCGATTGGGTTAATGATGCAGTTTGCATAACAGACAGAAACATGTTTTTTACGTGTACAACTGTAGGGGGGGGGGGGAAATCCGCAAATGACGTCACATGTTTAACGACTAACAAAAAGCCAGACACTACACTGTAGTTCCGCCCCTGAATGGGACATTATTTCTCTATTCGCTCTAAAAGGGACACGGGTCGCAATCCAGCTGTGGATACTACACCACAATCCAGCTGTGGATACTACACCACAATCCACACATGTGGGAGGATCTACACGTTTACAACCCAGAGAGGTTTCACCCAGACAACCAGGCCAACATGGATCCGTTCCAGTTCCTTCCCTTCTCCGCGGGGTCAAGGTCACTGTGCCTGATTATAGTATTAAGACTCACCCCAAATGTAAACAATGTATTTCTGTAGTTTTAACATGTGTGTTTACCACATACATCCCACACAATGTATGCCTACAACATACGTCCCATAATAACTGTGCCTAAAACATGTGTCCCATAATATGCGTCTCTACAACATATGTTCCTTAATATGCGTCTCTACAACATACATCCCATACAATGTGTATCTACAACATATGTCCCATAATTTGTATGCCTACAACATACAAACCTGCTTGACACTTACCCCCGCCATCTTTGATAAAACATGAGCTTCTATCAACATTCAAGACATTACATTAACTGTCACAGTAATTGCTCCCTTGAATACCCCGACCTTCTACAATGTTGTTCAATCTACAGTCAGCTAATGTTCTTTAAATGAAGAGAAAATAAGTCACATTTTTAGAACCAAGCAACATGTATAATTATCATGCATCTAAACATCAACTGTGTTTATTAAACGTTAATTATTGGTTAACAAAGATGTATGTTTTTGCATCTAGAAATTGTATTATATTATACTTTACACTGTAAACTGTATATTATTGTGTTGTTTTAGTTATCATTAAATAAAAATGATGTTTTAAATATACAAAAAATTAATAATCTAATTTGCTGTGTAGTCTCAACTGACCCACATGCATGTGATACAGTCTTTGTTGTTTTAACTTTGTTTACTACACATCACACGGTCCGCGTCTTTAGCTCTCTCCCCCACCCCCACACCCACAATAACCACCCCACCCCGCACTACCCAGCATATTACTAGCTACAGATGTTGCAAGAGAAATAACAGATTAATGTTATGTAGAGTCCAGCCAGGAAATAACCAGGATGGCAGGTTACCCAGGAATAAGCCACTCGTTAGACACGACATAGTCTAAACTAAGTTTCTATTGAATCAGTTTGAGCTACATTCAGCTTTATCGAGTTTTCCTAACTTATCCCTTAATTTATCTCCGTCTCTACCTTAATACCAGGATATGACCAGTACGTTTGTACCAATGTTTCTTTCAGCCAACTCTATACAAAGTGCGACCACTGCACACTCTCCACTACCTGGGACAATATAGGAACAAAATTAGTGTATATATGCTTTAGCCAGTGTCTGACCCACTGAAGGTTTCAAGTGTCTCTCGATAGTTTCAAGTGACCCCTCCCCCACCCACACCACAGGGACAAATATGTCTAAAAGAAACCATTGTATGTATATCAATGTTTTCACCCTAGTCATCTTCTTGCCAATTAGAGTACACACTGACCACACTCAACAAGAAAGTTGGTACATCAACTTGAGAATATGACGACATTAATGAAATACTACTTGCCATTTAACTCTAGAATTTAGTGATTAAAACCTGCAATTCACATGGACACTGCCCTGGTTTATTTTGTTGATCAACCAGAACAACCGTTCACCAAACTACGTTACTGTCCTACCTAACTACGCTACATTTCACCTAATTACTTTCCTCGCCTACCGTTTTTACGTTACTTTCTTGTTCTAACAACGCTACTCTCTAGCTACACTACTTTCCTAACATAAATGCGCTAATGTCATATCCTAACTATGCTACTGTCCTAACTACAACGATGTTTCATCATTCTAGAAATAAAATTAACCAGTCAATATTTTCTTTTAAATTGAAATTTAATCTAAAATGTATAGCATGTTTTATTATTAATTATTTCCCTTTGACTCACATAATTACGCAAAGGGTAACAACCAGTAAATAAAGTTAACAAATATTCTAACAACAAACACTATTTAAATTTAAACAATTTAAAAGTAATTCAGCGTAAATAAAAAGGCAAATAAAAATACTATAGGAAACCATATGAGTTGTGTATGTTGTGATATTAATTTTTAAATAACCGTAGCCTGGTTATAATAAGCAACTATTGACTTTACAAACTACATTATTTCTAGACCCTTGATGAATCAGGAAAGCTTTAATAATCTTTAAACACAACACTAGAAATGTCTTTTTACTTCTTTATTCTGCAGAAACCTAGATACTAGATTCGCTTCACGTTCAATAGCATGACCCTGTAGTCTTAAAATTTCCATTGCTTGAAAAGCCTATACACTTTTATGAGGACAGCACCCAGATACCGCAATGGATGCAAGAACGTGCGACAAAAATTAAGGAGTCTGATGCCATAGTTCTGCTGCCGTCTGAGTACAACTCGGTCATTCCTCCAGCCCTGACCAACATGCTGTGTCACTTCAGCCCTAGTTTGTTTACATGCAAACCCAGCGGGATTGTGACATATTCCTTGGGAGTTTTTGGTGGCATGAGGGTAACTATGCAACTGCGAGTTCTCCATGGGATGTTTAAGCATTGGCAACACTTTCTGTATACCAGAGGTGAATAAAGCACTGGATGAAAATGGCATCCCTCTGAATGACAACGTGGTTAGGGGCGCAGCGAAAATGATTTCACAGTTGGATTGGGTGACTAAGGCAATGTAAAGTCACAAGGGCAACTTTGGCTTACCTTAGGAAAGTAAATTTGCTGACTCTTGTTAACCTGAGAAAAATGATTTTTTCAAATATTTACCTCAATAAATGTGTGTTTAACTCAGTAAATGTATTCAAATAAGTATTTAACTTATTAAATGAATCTAAATATTTCTTTGCATATCTAAGTTTTTCCTGTTTGTATTATTTTTAATATTGAATACTCAAAGTTACTAAATGTAGGAACGATATTGTAATTATGAACCTTATGTAATTTGTCTGTGATTACTACTAGATGTTTGATATACTAGGACAGGGGTCGGCAACCTTTTGAAACGGAAGAGTCAAAAGTTACAATTTTAAAAATTTCCCTGGTTTTAAAGAGCCACTAACATTTTTTTTTATTTCAAATATTTGATTTTTTGTTAAGATTATTAGTATTTGAGCAAGGAGCTGGAGAGCCGCATCTTGATATCAAAAGAGCCGCATGCGGCTCGCTAGCCGCAGGTTGCCGACCCCTGTAGGATACAAGGATAACGACTGTTTCATGTTAATTATTTCATATTGCATTGAAGAACAAAAAATAAAGAGAATACATTATTTAAAAAAAAAAAAAAAAAAAAAATTATTCTGCAGAAATAAAATAAACCAACAATAAAATAAAAAAAACAATAGCTAAATTTAAACTGATTGCTTTTTGATCGATACTTTCTAGGAAACTTGACCAACGCTTTATACGGTCTACTCCAAACAGAGACCATCTTGGAAACGTTACATTGTTGGGTGACTGCATTGTACAATATACAGTTAACTATGATGCCGTCCATGGAAGCTACACCATCACCAATTGTCTGTATTTCATTCCAAGTGCCAAATGTAAACAAGACAGGTCTGTAGTTTTCTCCACGACACGGATGTGACGACCTCGGATGTGTGTTGGAAGTATGTTAGCACCACGTCGTTGTTGGCATAGAGTCTGATAACAGTTGGAACGTTTCTGTAACATCTTGGTCTGGTACTTGACTAGACAACACACGATGATACATTTATCGTTGCTAGTTTCATGTTGTAGAGGTGTATATACATACTAATGTGTATTTACTGCGTATTCTTACACTGGCTTATATTTCCCCAGTGGGAAATATATAATAAATCAAGCAATTGACATTTCAAATTTTAAAGTTTATTTAATTTCTGCACGAACAATGTATTCATAATTCTAACTCTACTGCCCTACACTTTAATTCTACTGACTGACTATGACTTTATATTAGTATAAAATATTTACTAATTTCTACCTATCAAATGTGTACATTGTGAAAAG
Source organism: Physella acuta (assembly GCF_028476545.2). Taxonomy (NCBI): domain Eukaryota; kingdom Metazoa; phylum Mollusca; class Gastropoda; family Physidae; genus Physella; species Physella acuta. The sequence continues at coordinate 25,661 of NW_026732412.1, forward strand.
ACACAATAGTTTAAGCAATAGAACATTCACTTCAGTAAGTGATCTTTTCGTAGGTTTGCGAAGATTAAGTTAAATTAAAATTATCATTGTTTGTTTATTTGTCTCTATATTATCTAGCACAATCGAAGACATTAGTTTTACATAGATGCGCCTAATTTACAGTTACCTAAACATTGTAGACGCTAGACACGTTACATAATACAAATAACAACCATCGGTATTTTAATGAGTGCAATGGGGATCTGCAAGTAATACATACATTATTTTTCTTAACAAGTCACATATTGTATCGTCTTTAAACCAATTACTTTTTTTCCTACATTTTGTTTTGTTGTGTTTATTATAAAAATTTAAAAAAATAAAGTATAACATAGATTTAACATAGATTCAAATCTATGAGAAATGTAGATGTATTTTCTAGTTCTCAATCATAAAAACAATAATTTAAACCGATAGCCCAACTCTTTTCATCAATGACCTTCCTCTGAGCATGATTGCCTATATCATTTCTAATAAAACATGATGCAAATCACAACAAATAGCAGAGTTCTACCTAACCTTAGTGGCCACACATTAGGCAGTAAATTAGCAAATAAAAAACACATTATATTTCTCAAGTATGGAAGATCTGGCACATGTGTTTTTTAGCCACGAAGCCTTTGATGTCCCCACGCTACACAATACAACGATGACATATTATGTACCGTACATTCTCAGTTTTACCTAGTAGGACAAGGCCCGGATCGACAGAACCCTAAGATGCCCCCCCACCCCCCCCCCCACACACACACACTATTGATAATGACATGAATGTATTTAGAACATTCATTAGTAAAGCGGTAATGTTCTGTTATAAATGTTCTCACATATTCTTATAAGACGATATAGATATGTTCTTTTAATACTTTGTCTTAATACTTTAATAATATAATCGAGCAGAATAAAATACACCAGCAAAATGTGCGAGTCTATAGAGCGGGAAATAAGTATTTATGTTTATCGAGCTTTTTTAAATGTACGATATATTTCATATGTGCTTCCACTAAAACGTAGATCACAAACATTTATGATGGGAATTACATTGATCGCTTAAAAAGTATCTTGTAATAAAATGCGCTGGTTAAAAGGCATCAATCACTGCCCACATTGGAATCAACTAACAAAAACACATATATAGTAATACGAGCCGACCCGCGGTGTAGCATAAGCGGCTATTTAGTTGTTGTTTTTTTTTTATCTTTTATATCTACTTTTCATAATTTGTAAATTCGACACTAACAATGCTGCAAGTAAAAATATTTCGCTTTAAAACACTATCAGTAGCTCGTGAAAGACGATTATCTCTTGTGAATGTAGCCGTCTCTTCTAATGTTACAAATTAATGACAGAACAATTTTTAGAATTAATTGTATTTGTGTCGCCTGAGCTGTCTGTATATAAGCATAATGTACTAAGGTTAACACAGAGAACTGTACATGTTTAAGTTTAACAAATTAGCACGCAAAATCTTCTGCCTTAAACTAGGTCCGATCCTAGCACGTGTCCGTGTCTCCATTAAGATTAGCTTGCTTCCCCGTCCCCTTGATCAAGTAGTGTCGCTACTCATCTAACAATAGCAAGCCACCCCCCCCCAACCCCAACGTTTTATCTCTAAGAGGCTTCCCCTCTAGCACTAGCTGTCTCACCACCATTTCCTTTTCCTCCTCACATGTCGTAAACTGCTAATATCATGTCATTTTTGTTTAACTAACAAGCCTTGTAATAAAAACTAAGTACAAACTTTTCCTACATTGAATGTACTGGCTGATAATAATACTTGAAGAGTTGACTTGTTCAATGAACTTGTACTGCTTTAGAAAAAAAGTATTTCCACAATTGTATTATTAATTAGTTATCTTGGAAAGTAGGGTCTCAGATCTTAGAACCATAGCAGCTAGTAACAAAATGTGTGTAACAGTTTACCCTTAGGTCTCTTTTTTTTTATAGTGATTCAATTATGCTGATTTTATTTCTCAGTTTCGCAAATAGTATGTAAATGTCGTTTAGAAATTGCATGTGCGAAAAAAGAAAAAAAAATACATTGTGTTAGTTACTTCCCATTTTGTAGTCAGAAATAATACAAGGGATGCTACCTAAAAGTTGTTTTTAATTGTCTTAAAATAAAAAGCATATTGAAATTCGTTTTCACGAAACGTCTTAAAATACACGTTAGAAATAATGTTTTTATTTTTTTTTCGCAGAGAAACGTATAACAAACTCATGCATCTTTTTTCTATTTTTTGTTACAGTTAATGTTTATAGACACACAATAAGTGTATTAAATCTTTATCTGTACAAAAATAATTATTCAATTTAAATGTTGCTATAGTTCTGTTTACAGTAGCGTACGCATTTTTTTGCGATTAATTACGCAACACATAGGGCCTACAATAGGTAAAAAAAAAAAAAATAGGGCCTACAATAACAACATTTAATACCAACATGAAATGACAAAATATGCAAAATACAACACGTAGTAATATAAATGTGAAAAGGAACGTTCAATAAGTTTAAAATAAACTGAAAGAGAAATAATGAGAGGGGTCTATTGTTAATCTATATAATAGTAAAGTTTTCTAAACAAAAGCCTTATTGTGACACATATACATGGGGTTGCCATAACGACCAATTTTCTTGTACAAGACTTGACATGGAAAACCATCTTTTAGATTAAACAAAAATGTTTCAATTAGAGTCAAACTTTGGGGCACTAAATCAGGGCTTAAACTCGATAGTGTATACATTCAAGTTATGTAACTTTTGTAAAATGCATTTAAATAAATAAAAGTTACATTATCGTTGTTTTTAATACTCTTTGCCTTTACATATATCAATATAAAAATACGAATATTATATGTTTGATTTCAAATAAATATATTCTCTCATTTTAATCGCTATCATATTTGATTCACATTTCATTTTGAATACAATATATTCACTCACTAATTTTGATCGCTATAAATTCGTTTGACATTAAATAATCCATTTGAATACAATAATGTTTTAGAACTGTCCAAACTGGAAGTGGCATTTGATATATTTTGTATCCAGGCGATTATCCATTGGGAATACATTGGAATTTGTGGTATCGTCAATTTGTAAAAGTGATCCTAGGAAAGCGACATAAAGACTACTGAATTTCGTGGATTAAATGTGTTTGTATTCTTTCATTTTCATTAAAGGAATGGGGAATAGCCATATAAGGCTAGTATATATATATATATATATATATATATATATATATATATATATATATATATATATATATATATATATATATGTATATATATGTATATATATATGTATATATATATATATATATATATATATATATATATATATATATATATATATATATATATATATATATATATATATATATGTATATATATATATATATGTATATATATATATATATATATATATACCTATTAAGCAACGTTTTCATTGTAAATTTTTAGATATTGTGACACCACAACCTGGTCGTTGATTGACTTTACTTACTAGTAACTGAAAATATTCAACTTAACATCTTTTCCTCTGTACATTTTTCAGCTGGTTCCACCCTTGGGTGATGTGTACAGTTAACATTAACGATGTTTATATATTGGAGGTTATTAATACAGTTGGATATAGCATTGTTTTCTCTAAAGTTATCAATGTTACGTCATGGTTTCTCCTCCACACCCTTGTTGGGATTTGTCAGTTTTTGTCTAAGTAAACTTTAATTAACTGGTAAAAGCAATTTTTCGTCTAAATATATGCTTTAGTCAGTGTTTGCCCCACGGATGGTTTGGAATGTCTATCGGTAGTTTCAAGTGCCCCTTACACCGCAGAAAAATGTCTGAACAGAACATGATTTGCACTATTTACATCAGTGCTTGCACCCCAGTCATGTTCTTGCTAACCAGAGTACACACTCACCACACTCACCAAGAAAGCTGTTACATCAACTTGAGCATAAGACAACATTTTCTGAAATACTGCTTGTTATTGAACTCAATAATAAAGTGACTGAAACCTTCAATACAAATGTCCATTGTCCTGGTTTATTGTGTTAATGAACCAGAACATCCGTTCAACAAACTACGCTACTGTCTAGCTACACTACTGTCCAAACATAAATGCGCAAATGTCATATCCAAACTAAGCTACTGTCCTAACTACAACGATGTTTTATCAGTCCAGAAATAAAAGTAACCATTCAGCATATTCTTTTTAATTGAAATGTAATCTAAAATGTAGAACATGTTGTTATCTTAGTTATTTTCCTTTGACTCACACCATGACGCCAGGGGTGACAACCAGTAATTTAAGTTAATAAAGCTTCTGACAATAGAGACTATTTAAATTTAAACAATTTAACACTATATTAATGGAAAGTTAAAAAGTAATACATATGTGAGAACCGTTTGAATTGAGTACGTTGTTACAGTCATTTTTAAATGTACCTAGCTTAATTAAAGCTAGTACCTATTAACTTTACTAATTACATTATATGTAGACGCTTGATGAATAAGAATTAAAAGTACTGGTCTTTGTAATTTTTTGAACTTTTCTATTCTGCAAAAAAAATAAATAAAAAAAACCTAAATTTAAACCGTATTGCTTTTTGAACTATAATTTCTAGTCCAAATAGAGACTATCTTGTAAATGTCACATTGTTAAGGGACTACATTGTACAATAGACAGTAAACTGTGATGATGTCCATGGAAGCTACACCATCACCAATTGTCTGTATTTGATTCCAAGTCCCAAATGTAAACAAGACAGGTCTGTAGTTTTCTCCACGACACGGATGTGACGACCTCGGATGTGTGTTGGAAGTATGTTAGCACCACGTCGTTGTTGGCATAGAGTCTGATAACAGTTGGAACGTTTCTGTAACATCTTGGTCTGGTACTTGACTAGACAACAAGCGTTGCTAGTTTTATATTGTAGAGGTGTATATACATACTAATATATATTTATTGTGTGTATTCTTACACTGGCTTTTATTTCTACAGCGGGAAATGTAATAAATAAAACAATTGACATCGTTCGAATTTTAATTAATTTCTGCACGAACAATGTATTCTTAATTCTAACTCTACTGTCCTACACTTTACTTCTTCTGACTGACTATGATTTTCTATTAGTATAAAATATTTTCTATTTATACTCACATCTAAGAAATCTACTTCCCAAATTCCAACTCAACTGACAATCCTCTAACACTATAATGTCTAACTGTTTACTACACGTTCGAACCACCAACTGCCCTAACGCTTTGATTGATCAGCTGACCGTCAAACGTGACCACGGTCGGTTCGTGTATAGTAGGTCGGGTCATTCGATTGGTTGTATTTCTATTTCCTAACTTCTAAATAAAGTTACGTTTGTATTATAACAATACTAAACATACTATAGATGTGTAATTTTATTATAAAAAAATGTTTCTAATACGTAGATAATGACATGTGTCAGCACAGGTGAACATAATGATTTCAATGTGCATAACAGTTGCATACAGTGTTGTATTTGATATCTTGTCATAGTTTCTACTGATCAAATGTGTAAATTATCTAAAGGCAATAGTTTAAACAATAGAACTACAACTTTTTAAATTGTTCGTTTAATAGTTTTGCGAAGATTAAGTTAAATAAATATTGTATTTGTTGTTCATTTGTGTCAACACTATCTAACACAATCGAACACATAAGTTTTACATAGATGCGCCTAATTTACAGTTACCTGAACATTGCAAATCACAACAAATAGCATAGTTCTACCTAACCTTATTGGCCTCACATTAGACAGTAAATTAGCAAAATAAAAAGTACATTATATTTCTCAAGTATGGAAGATCTTCGACACGGTCATAACACAAACGCCTAAGTTATTTTTTTCATGTTTTGAGAACACAGAAAAAAAACTGAATAACTTTATTATTACTTCTACTATGTCACTGGTACATTTTGTGACATGTTGGTACTATTAGACGTTGACTAATAAGAAAAAAAAAACTTTATTTATTAATATAGATATGTAGTATGACATAGGAAAATATCCTAAATAAATGACTTAGGCAAATGACTTGGGTGATAAAAGTAATTTTTATTTTGATTAAGGCAATAGTGATTGCAACAAAACACTAGTTTTTCTTGATAATACAAATAATGCTAGTTAGAGATAACATGTGAATGGGCTACAGCTTTAATTGTAACAGTATTTTTAATATCTAATACATTTATTAAAAAAAAAATCAACGTTTATTCAAATAAAATGCCATCATAAAATGCATGAACATCTTAAGGCAAAATAGTCTTCATAGTTTGAAGATCATCACACTTTGCTGATCGGTCTGCTGTTTATGTACATGGAGAGCCATTCCACAGGTTTCAGGATGTTTTGTTATACGAGTAGGCACACGATTCTCTAAAAAGTTTGTATTCGAGAGTACCATCAGGGTGATACCAAAGTATACTAACATTGCTCACTGTAAGATCACCAACTTGTTTTACCTGGTGAAATGATGTTGCTGAAAGCTTTTTAAAGACACTAAATTCCAGTTGCTGTAAAACGTATGGCTTTGGGTTTTGCTTATATGTTTGCATCATCACCACTAAATCTCTGGTCTACGAGATTCTCCCACAAGGTAATTACCCCCCCCCCGCCCCCCCCCCCCCCCCAAGCTCGAGAAACCTGATCCTAAACCTAACCCCTAAATCCAACTCTGTAATTAAAGCTAACCCTCAACCAAACCTTAAACACAACCCTAATTTTACCTTAAATCAAACCTTAAGCAAAAGCCTAAACATAAACATTCATCTCAAACTAAATCCAACCCCAACCGTAGAAATAAGTGTAAGCTTGATCCAAGCCCAAACACTAACCCCTACACTGTACACAATTCATTTTATTTCTGTCGCCTGAGCTGCCTGTATATAAGCATAATGTACTAAGGTTAACACATAGAACTGTGCATGTTTAAGTAATGGAACAAATTAACACGTAAAATCTTCAGCCTTAAACTAGGTCCGATCCTAGCACTTGTCCTTGTCTCCATTAAGATTAGCTTGCTTCCCGGTCACCTGATCAAGTACTAAGTCGCTACCCATCTAGCACTAGCAAGCCAACCCACCCTCATGTTTTAGCACTAAGAGGCTTCCCCTCTAGTACTACCTGTCTCTCCACCATTTCCCCTTTCCACCTCACTTGTCGTAAACTGTTAATATCAAGCTATTTTTGTTAGACTAACAAGCCTTGAAATAAAGCTAAGTAACAACTTTTCCTATATCGAATGTAGGCCTACTAGCTGATAATAATACATTTGAATAGCTAACTTATTCAAAAAATAGCCCTAATTGATATAAAGCAATTAAAATGTGTACCTGTTTGTTAAACATACATATACTAATTTTTATTTCCACATTTTTTTTTAAATTAGTTATCTAGAACAATAGCAGCGTAGCAACAACATGTTTGGAACAGTTTGCCCTTGGGTCTCTTTTCTATAGTGTTTCAATTATACTGATTGTATTTCCCAATTTCACACATAGGATGTAAATGTTGTTTAGAAATTAAATTTGCGAAGAAACAAAAAAAAAATACATCGTGTTAGTTACTTCCCATTTTCTAGTCAGAAATAATACAAGGAATATTACCTAAAAATTGTTTTTGATTGTCTTAATATGAAAAACAAATTGAAATATGTTTTAACAAAACGTCTTAAAATACATGTTAAAAGTAATGTTATTATTTTGTTTTCGAAAGAGAACGTAAGCATATTTTTTTCATTTTTTTTAAAACTTGTATGTTTAATGCAACAAATGTATTAAAAATTAATCTTCACTAAAGTAATTATTCAAATTAACAATGTTAGTTTTCTTCTTTTATATTGTGTACGTATATTTGCGATTAATTACGCAATTATATTTTAATCTAATACTATTTTACTCTTTAATGTTACCACATTACTCTCTCTAGCAAGGTTTCTAGTAATAGAACACAGTAATGTTTGATTAAAGGGTCGAGGTTTGCGAGAAACAAAAACCAGATCTTCCTTGAACACGTCGGAACGAATCTCTAACTGGATTGCTCCTTAGCTGATACATTTTCCCTTAAATTATGTTTTCTGTTATATATATATATTTGTTTTTCATTTTGTAAGGTCTTATTATTGTTGGGGGTCGGGAGGCGACGAAATTTCATTGAATAGAGAGGTAGTGACACACAGAGAATTGCTTGTTTTTTATGTTAAGATGTCCACTTGATTTTTTTTTTGTTTAAGAATTCTTAAATAATAAAGAAACTGCGTGTGTTTACTTTCAATTTGTCACCTAGTTTTAAAATATTTAGGCAGCCTAGAAAAGCCGTGTAAAAAAAAGTTTCTCCTTAAATGGCTGATATATACAATAACTCGTGTCAAGTATTTTATATTGACAAATAACTCAGACAATTTATCCCAGATAAACTATCTCAAGATTATTAATATTTTTACATGCAGGTTTATACGTTGTGTATTGTACATCATTTACTAACCGCCATCACATCAGTGGCGGAACTAGAAAAAAAGGGCCACCCCACAAACATTTTTTAAGCCCCCCAGACCCCTATATATAAAACAAATTACAACATCATCTCATGTGTGTAAGTGCATCAGTCTGTTTTGTGAAAATCAGTTTTATTTAGTCTCTGCTAGTTGTCTCGTGTTATGTTTATTTTTATGTTTTTTAGTATTTATATTATTAATTTTAAATATATTTCCTTTTTATACAATGTTATTCTTTAGTAAGTACTTTATAAAAATAATAGTTAAGAGAAGTAATTGCTTTTAAATTTGTTTAGTACAAATGTATTAAAAGGAACTTATGAGCACCCCTATTTGACTATTGAAAAAAAGGGAAATAAGTCACGGAAGTGGCTTGAACGTTTGCTTATCTTTGTTAAGTTTGATTGTAGGAGAAAGAGGACTCGGCTTTCACGGTGGTTTGAAAACAAAGGGAACAAGAATATACAAGAGCGTGAGTTAATGTCTATAGAATAAAGATAATCCAACCGCAGCTACGGTAATCTTTTTTTTTTACAAAACAACCATCAAGTCAAAAATGCAAGAATTTTTTTAACTATATTTTTACTAATTATTATGGTAGGCTGTGGGCCCCTACATGGCGTGCCCCCCCCCCCCTCCCCCCCCCGCCCCCTCCCGCATTGCGGGGGTCTGGCGGCACTGTAGTTCCGCCCCTGCATCACATCTACCTAGTAACATTGACAAGGTTTGTATGCAATCAATCCAAAACGAGACAGCTAAAATAAACCGGTAGTGATCTCCCCTAAACTTTCTCGAATATTCTTATATAAAACAACAGGGGATGGTAACTGGGGATATAGTTATGATTTTTAATCCATTTTAAATACTAAAACTTTTAAAAATAGAATAGAATCTCATTAAAAAAAAACATTGCGCACCAAGCAAACGCCGAATAAAAACGCGTATAATAGTGCGCAATATTATTAGTACTTTAAAAATTTACATTAGTTTTTTGAGAAATCGGAAGTAGCGTAAATTACTACTTCCAGTCAACGGAAATTACTCAAAATTTAACAGAAGGTAGAGAATTAGATCTTTTACTTACATGTGAAATTTCATTTATCTATCTGAAATAGTACTCAAGTTATAGGCTTTTGAAAAATTCAAAGTAGGAAAAGTACCACTTCCGGTTATCGGAAATCGCTCAAAAGTTGATACGGATCTACGATTTTGATAAAATACTTATTTATGAAATTTCATCAACCTAGCTGTAACGGTACTCAAGTTATCGTGTTTACACACGGACAGACACACACACGGACAGACACACACACACACACAGACATACGGACAAGATTGCAAAATTATGTTTTTCCGTATCAGTGAGGTGTAAAACGTCGAGATTTGTAAAAATCTCGATTTTTTTTTTGCACGATTACAATACTTTCTCTATACTACGTATATACGAGAAAGTAAAAAGTAAATAGAACATATGACAACATATTTGCTGTGAAATAAAAAGCTCACGGCTAATTTTAATTTCCCACACTTAAGAATGCCTTATGTACGTCTAGTATTTATCTAAACTTCCCATTGTACACATTGGTTTTCGATGACTTACTCTTTCTATCACCATTATTTCACAATAAGTGTGATGTTTAGTTATAGGTCTACTTTCGTTTGCGTCAATACAAATAGATAGTTTGTTCTTTATAAACATTAAAAAACAAATATGAATACTGAACAAGTCAGTTACATGTATTAATATAAAAAAAAATAATCGGTGACAGGACAAATGACCTCAGGACAAATGATCTCAGACAAAATATCTCAGACAAAATATCTCACGGACAAATGATCTCAGGACACATGATCTCAGGACAAAAGTTATCAGGACGAAATATATCAGGACAAATTATACCATGGACAATTGATCTCAGACAAAATATCTCAGACAAAATATCTCTCAGCAAAATTTTAATAGTGCATTGAATGATTTTAGTTGATCTGATTTTTTTTTTATTCACTGTCATATGGTTTTGTTTAATATGTTTAATATTGTTTATAGGCCTATATAATAATTAGTAGAAATGTTTGCCGTATACAATTGTCATATTGCACTAAACATTATAAAATTAAGATTACTAATATAGCATGCGAAGATCAAAGAATTGTTTTCGATAGACAGCGTAGGTAGGCTTGCCAAACATGAGACAATCCTACCTTGTTAGGTGGACGAAACTAGATCAAAGGGGATGTAATAACAATAAAGACACACCTTCGTATCAAGGTAGCCGCCCGCATTGATGGCAGAGACATGCCTTAAGGGAAAGACAGCCGCCCTCCATGGACAATACAACTAGCAAACTAAAGTCCATTGTAATGCGTCGGTTACACCTTAGTGATCAGGTACTAATTCGTATTTAAACGACAGCGATTATCGCGGCGCTAAGTTTGTCGTGGTGTGCATGCAAACAAAGCAGTATTGGTGGTGCTTACTCAGCTATGGCCTCTTTCGTTACCTCGCAGAAAGGGTACAGGACATTATTTTCTGGTGAATTTATGTTTATAAAAGCCAGAAGTGGAGCAGCAGGCAAAGAGATTTAGAAATGTGAAGTTAAAACATGTCGAGCGAGAGTTCACACAATACATGATCACATGTTATTGGAGAAGTGTGATCATAACGATGTACCTGCTAGCAAAGAAACGTAAAGAGTATGTTTGAGTTGATGCTGCAATAAAAACAATAGTATTACGTTACGAACCTGAAGAACCATTCACATTTTTCAAAAAATATTTAGCGTGTTTTGAACATAAATGTAATTTTATTTGTTTTATACATAATCATTTATTATACCTTTCAGGCTAAATGAGTAAGTTTGTTTTAAATTTTTACTTTTCAAATCAAATGATATTACAAAGATTACTTTAAATAAATCTTCTGTTGCTTTGTTAAGTTTAACAAATTCATTTTATTCACAATTATTATGCGTTAAAAAGTAAACAGTCAATTAAAATAAATTCAAATCATCTAAAATCACCGTATATACTTTTAAAATTTTGCTGTGAGATATTTTGTCTGAGATATTTTGTCTGAGATCATGTGTCCATGATATCATTTGTCCTGATATATTTTGTCCTGATATCTTTTCTCCGTGAGATCATTTGTCCTTGAGATCATTTGTCCAGAGATCATTTGTCATTTAACCAAATAATCTATAAGGAGTTCGTGAGGAAAATTCATACGTCTTCTTGTGACCTAAGCTATTATAGAGTTTTCATTAAATTACTTTTCCTTGCTATTTATATTGTGTTCCGCTGTACGTTCCATGTATAACACAATGTGACAACGTTGTCATAGAAACACTATTCAAACTAAGATTTGATTACACAACCCTCTGAACTCTTTCTACATAAACCACCATAATTAAAATTTGTTATAAAACTGCCTAGAATACACCATTCAACATAAAATTGCTCTCAACCCTCCACTCAACACACGTATGACAATGTTACCAAAACCTTTGAGATTCACCCAATTTTACAATGTTGAGACTCACTATGTATCTATCATTCCACATAATTTGTTTTAATGTTACTGTAAGTTCCACATTCCACGTATACGTTCTGAAGTTATACTTAACTCTCATCCATATTTACACAGTAAATTGGATCATGTTGGTTCGGCGTTACATCATCATAAAATGTATAATTATTTCTATAAGCCTTTAAACATACAACAAACATAATACATAGCAATCTAAGTTTTATGTCTAATTTATAGGTGTTTCACAAAATTGACAAAAATCGCTTGTTACTTCGCTTTTTTCAAATCAATGTTACCATGGCATGCAACCTAAACCTATTTACTAAAGTAGGCCCCTACTTAATAAAATAAATATAATTTACGTATATGTTGGTTCACAATTACATTATAAACATGCCATTCAAAACAAGAAAACCATTTTTATTTGGCAGTATGAACGTTTATGGTGGTTTTTGTTTCTTACAACCATTTTCTTAAATATGTAATTCGACGAAACCTCTAAAATACGTTGCAAATGATTTCAAAGACGTTAATTTTTGTTTTAAATAAATAACTATAGTAATCGTTAAAGGTTATCGGATATTCATTTTATTTTTTTATTTTTTTTTGCATTCAAAATTGCTACAATATATTTACACTATGTGAGGGTGGGGATTTTAAGATGCGGAACGAATGAATCCAATAACACACAGTTTAAGTTCCAAAACAAAGTTCTTTATTCACATGTATATAATCATGTTCTACCTAACTAGCTATACTCTCTACTATTTACTTCTTCTACTGACTGTTCACTATACTACTAACTACGCACTCCCATGATCAATCCTAACACTGTTCTCTACATTCTACAACCTAACACCTTCTCTACTCCTCGCTATCTACCTATCAACTGCTGGCCTATCTCTCTACTGACCCACGCCTCAGTGGTCAGCTGACCGTCCCACGTGACCGGTCAGTTCACGTATTTTTATTGGTCTCTCTCTCTGACTAGTCTGACCAACTTGCTATAGCCTGCTTCTGCTATCTACCTGAGCTCGACGCAACCTTGCGTCATCACATATCTCCCTCCCTTTCTGTAGCTGACAAATTATATTTTTCAGCGTCTGCTACTCATCTAATACATCAACAACTGTCTATCTTGCTACTCTATTTTATCCCTAACATCAATCATATAAATCAAATACAAAATGGGACAGCACAGTTTACAAAAACATAAAATCTTGTGTCTGTGTTCCTGAAAAAAAAATGTCATTGTTTTCGTTCTTGAAATCTTGTGGTGTGACTGGTGTCTCTGCTTGCTAATGTATGTCTATGTTATGGTATGTGTGAATTCAATCATGTGTAACTCAGTTCTGGCTAGGTTGTCGTGTACTGGCCTTGAGCTAATCTTAGTAGAATGTGTAACTGGTTGAACGGGCTCTGCGAGCAGTGTAAGTGTATGTGTACGTGTTATGTAATTGCTGGCGTTCCTCTGTGGTGGGTGGGTTGTGGCGAGTTTTGATGTAAATTCCCGTGAGGCGGGTGTAGGCGTAACTTTCGTTGGTCAATGTGATGACGCAACAAACTCAACGCTGGTTAAGACGTCCACGTAGAGTGGTTATACGAAGAACTGGAGCTGTCTGAAGCGGTGGCGAACAATGACGTAACGTTCCGACGCTGGGAACTTGGACGATGGGTCGTCTACCCTTTGTATGTGCCGACGTAGGTGTACGTAGCTGGCGGTCTGTTATTCAACCCCAGTGCGGGGGCGAAGCGGTGGCGATGCGTCCGTTGTCTTGACCAGGGCAGTTCTCCGTTCGGCAGGGCTGTTCGCTGTCCAGGTAATTCAACGTAATCAGGGTTTCAGGTGGCGGCACTCTTTGAAGTGTCGGCTTCATCTCGTCTCATTCTGAATAGCGCTGGTGGGTCTGAAATTGTATTACGAGACCATGAGCAATGGTTTTACGTGACTATCTTAGTGCCCGCGCAGACAAGTATTCAGACAGAGGTACCTTCCATTAAAAAAAAAAAACCTCAATCCCAAATTTAAACGTGCTGAACATTTGTCTGGCGGCATAAAAAACATAAAAAAATAACATTACAACATAACCAAATAAAAAATCAGTACACTCTAATCTAACAGCAATCTGTAAAGCCTAATAAACTCAATAGACGTAAACACTACTAGAGCTTAGAAATAGCCTCACAAAAAGAATAGACATGAGTGTATATCAATAATATAGTGCCATTTCAAATCAATATTTGAACACGTAATCATATAGTGGAGCAGCTCTCACTATCTGACTTCTGACTTGACTTAAACTGGCTGGTTGACTTAATGACTGACTTCACTTATGCCTTCAGTAACTTGACTTATTTCACTTTAACTGACTTCAGTAACTTCACTTACTTCGATTTACGACTTATTTCCCATTCACGATTAACTTTACTTCGACGATTTCAACTACTTCCATTTGCCGACTAACTTGACCTAGACGACAGATTTCACTGACTGACTTCAATTCAACTTAAAAGACTTCACTGACTGACTTAAACTTCGACGACTTAAACGTCTTCACTTTGACTTCAATGACTTTTCCTTGACTTCAACTACTTCAATGTGACTTCAAAGACTTCACTTTGACTTCAACGACTTCAATATGACTTCAAATAATTCACTTTGACTTCAACAACTTCAATATGACTTCAAAGATTCACTTTGACTTCAACGACTTCAATATGACTTCAAAGACTTCAATATGACTTCAACAACTTCAATATGACTTCAAAGACTTCAACGACATCACTTTGATTTCAAAGACTTCACTATAACTTTGACGCTTTCACTTCTTCGCTATGACCTCAACGACTTTAATATAACTTCAAAGACTTTTCTTTGACTGCAACATGACTTCAACTACGTCACTATGACCTCAACTACGACTTCAACAACTTATTGACTGACTTGACTGACTTCAAATGATTTCTTTGACTTCAGCTCTGACTTATACTTCACTGACTTCAATAACACTATTGACTTCAGATTGACTACACTGACTTCGACTGTACGACTTCACGTCGATTTCTTCGACTACTTAGATCAACACAAAAAAAAAAACTCGACTTGACTTCACTTTTGTCCGTTGTTCAAAATCATGTATGGGGACGGTCCGGGTCAAATTCCTGGTCATGGGGTTGATGTTCTTGGGCAGTTGCGTGTTATCTATGTGCTGTACTTTCCGTTTCACTAGTTCTATCGCTAACTATGCTTTTGTTCTTGACATGTCTTACTATCTTGACTATCTTGTTTCTTAACTTATTCTCTACAAATGTTTCAACTTCTTCTCCTGTTTTGTCTAATGGTATGCCCTGTTTATAGCATTGAAACTCTGCCTCCATGGTTGTGTATGTGTATGTGTGTGTGTAGAGGAAAGTCAACAAAACTAAGGCAACAGGACGTAACATAAGAATGTATAAGGCAGAAAAACCACTGGTACAAACTATCCAGCACGGGTATAAACCCAAACGTTTAAAAAAATTGTTGGAAGGTACTTATCTTTTTTAATATGTAGACTGTTCCCTTGTGTTCCAAACTCGTTCCAACTGAAGAAGTCCGCTTTGTGATGAGTTAGAGAAAGCAATACATAAGTCTTACTCCGTCATGAGTAAACCGATATACTTTCTTTCCCGTCCTCGATCCGCGGTTCGTCCCGAGCTCCGCCAGATGTGAGGGTGGGGATTTTATGAAGGGCGTCACGAATGAATCCAATAACACACAGTTTAAGTTCCAAAACAAAGTTCTTTATTCACATGTATATAATCATGTTCTACCTAACTAGCTATACTCTCTACTATTTACTTCTTCTACTGACTGTTCACTATACTACTAACTACGCACTCCCATGATCAATCCTAACACTAACTGTTCTCTACATTCTACAACCTAACACCTTCTCTACTCCTCGCTATCTACCTATCAACTGCTGGCCTATCTCTCTACTGACCCACGCCTCAGTGGTCAGCTGACCGTCCCACGTGACCGGTCAGTTCACGTATTTTTATTGGTCTCTCTCTCTGACTAGTCTGACCAACTTGCTATAGCCTGCTTCTGCTATCTACCTGAGCTCGACGCAACCTTGCGTCATCACACACTACCAACAGTAGAGATCTTCTGACTCCCGATTAAACTAACTGCTGATCTTTAGAGCCACACGAAGCTGCCCATCTTAGTAAACCCCTATAGATATCTGTAATAGGTTGTTTTTTTTCCTCATCAATTACGTTTTTTATACTATTTATTTTATCTTTTCTTAAAATAGTAAGTTTTTTAATCATACAACACATTACAATATGATAGGACTTTTTAATGGCGGTGAAGTTATACAATGTTAGATTTCAAGTGCGCTATTTTTTTTTTTTTTTAGATGAATTATATATTTATTATAAACTGCAATTCTTTACCTATATGTTTTAACAAATTTAAACAGCCAAACTTAATAGTGAGTCAGGAATTTATTTTTTCATGCAACCTAAAATAATTAGTATGCATAACACACAATAGGAAGCAAAATGAACATTTTTTAATTTAAGCTTTAAATATCTGCATAAAACTACACATGATAAAATCAAATCATAATTTAACGCACATTATAGTTAAAAAATCAATAAAATTGTGTTTTACTAAATAAAGGATCAGCAATAGCACACAGTTATGCTAGTGCATCTGATTTACCAGATTTCTGATAAGAACTTTTTAGTTTAGATCTCTGTATCGCTTGTAATCTGTAACGACAATTTCCATTGACATTTGCTTATATTTTATGCTGTCTAGTCCATATGGAGACTACCTTGGAAACGTCACATTCTTGGGTGACTATAACGTAGAATAGACAGTAAACTCTGATTCTATTCATGGAAGCTTAACCTATACCAATCGTCTGTATTTGACTCAATGCTCCAAATGTAAACAATGCAATTAATATAGTTTTGTTTTAACGACACGAATCAAATTTTTTATGCGGTAATGTTGATAAACCCGTGTCTCGATATATATGATCTAAGCGCAGACATTGTATACATTTGAATAACTCACCTTTAGAAAACAAGGTCACGCGACTAAGAATATAGGATTGGTAACGCATGGATGAAACCCTTCATATATATTTCGTCGGACTATCTTCTATTCCCGCGGCAACTCGCGGGGACGGGTACGATAATAATTTATAAAAACTAATTTATAAAAATTGTGTTTCACTAATTAAAGGATCAGCAATGGCACACAGTTATCCCAGTACATCTCATTTACCAGATCTCTGATAAGAATGTTCTACTTTTTAGTTTCAATTTCTGTATTTTTCCCCAGCTGTAACTACACTTTCCAGGGCTCACAGTCAAAAAAACCCTGGACACAAACCCCCTAGATAATAACCCCCCCCCCCCCCCCAATTGAGGTTTATATACGAAAATAATAACGATGATGAGAAGCAACAAAAAATTAAATTAAATTAAATTAATGTAATTTTTAACAACTAACGATTCTGGTGCCGAGTCAAAAGTAGTATGTTTTTGTTTGGAGCTAAAGACAACCTTAGATTATTGGAGGTAAATCAGCACTGGTTTATTGGTGGTACATTTAAATCAGCTACTGCCTTGTTTCACAAGTGTGCACAGTCCATGCATTGGTCAATGGACGGATTGTTCCATGTCTTTATGCTTTAGTTTAAAACGAAACACAGGAAACATACGCAGCGCTCTTACAGAAACTAACGGTCTTGAATACAAACCTTCAACGAATTTCTATTATGATTGACCTTGAAATGGCTGTGATAAAAAGTGTTGAAAGGGTATTTCCAAACTGTGAGATAAAAGGGTGCTTTTTCTATCTTAGCCAAAACATATACAGAAAAATACAGGACTCTGGTCTTCAACAACGTTCCCAAATTGATAACGAATTTGCTCTCAAGCTCAGATTGCTACCTGTGTTGGCGTGTGTGGCCATGAACACATTAGTTATACCTTTAATAAATTATCGGAAATTTTCCCCCTTGAAGCAGTGCCGCTT
Organism: Physella acuta; assembly: GCF_028476545.2. NCBI lineage: Eukaryota > Metazoa > Mollusca > Gastropoda > Physidae > Physella > Physella acuta. The sequence goes on from NW_026732412.1 coordinate 43,800, forward strand.
GCAGACTGTTTCAAGGACTACTATATTGGCAGACCACAACGTAGACGTCGGAGACAACCTATTTCCATTTGATATGTGGTACATGCACACACGTGCTGAAGACAATAATATGCCAAAGTCAAACAACTCATTTGAAAGCTGGCACAGAAGTTTCCAGTCGAAAATGTGATGTTGCCACCCAAGAGGTTTATTGTACACAGATAAATTCAGGTCACTGTTTACCAAAACAGAAAACATATATTTTGATAGCAGAGCTGGAATTTCAACTGTTATTAAACATTTTGATGAGCCCACCATTATAGAGTAGTTGCGAGACATCGCTCACAATCTGTCTTTTAAAATTATAATAAAACACGTATTTTTTTTTTCTAAAGCTTGTTTTGTTTTTAATTATTAATTTTGGTTCTCATCATCTTTGGTTTTTCCTTATATAAACCTCAATTGGGGAATTTGTGTTCAGGGGGTTTATATCCACGGGGTTTATGACCGGACACCACATTCCAGTGACATTGAGTTATGTTTTATGCCGTCCAGTCTTATCATTGAAACTTAAACTACACCAATCGTCTGTATTTAAATCAATGCCCCAAATGTAAAAAAATGCATTTATATAGTTTTGTTTTTACAACACGGATGTTACGACCTCGGAAGTGTGTTCGAAGTATCTTAGCTCCTTGCCTATTTGTTTTTATGTTGTTTTTTTTTTTTTTTTTTTTTTTTTTTTTTTTTTTTTTTTGTGAGACCATTAATTTTGCCTAGTTAGTTCCTATTACTCCAAATCATTGCATTCAAGGGATATAACCTGTAAAAGTAAGTAATATTCAAATGTTTATGCATAATGAAACATTTGAATGTTAAATTTAAATTGTATTATTGTGGTTTGTTTAATGAATAGTAGCAGTTATTACACATCAAAATTTACTTATTTATGTTAAAAAACGCATTTTTTTTTGTTCCATTTTGCTTTTAAATAAATACATTAGCTATATTAACAGCTTAATATGTATATATAATAATTCAGATTTATTAAAGTATTCCAGCCTTCGACTGTTTGTTTTTCAATACTTTTGATAATTATATTGTGCTATAGTGCTATATAGTATGCGGCTCGTCAGTTCCATAATAATGATATTTATTTATTTTCATAGCTCATGCAAATATTTTACTGAAAAACAAGTTTAAACAGGATAAAAACACTAAGAAAAGGTGGAGTAGAGCGTATACAGACTGCTGAAACAACTTTAAACACGATAAAAACACTAAGAAAAGGTGGAGTAGAGCGTATACAGACTGCTGAAACAACTTTAAACACGATAAAAACACTAAGAAAAGGTGGAGTAGAGCGTATACAGACTGCTGACAGCTGCATGGACACCAGCAGGGCCGGCGCTACCCCCTGAAGAATGTCTACCGAAGAATGTCGTCGCTACGAAAATTATTTTTTGAATGATATAGCTGTTTACTATTGCAGTCTCAAGCCAAACATCTCCGATCAGCCCTTATGTAAATTTACATTAAAACAGTCTTTTGTTTCCCATGTTTTAAAAGTGCACAATCTGAACGGTAGAAAGAGATACACACCTTACCCCCACTTCTCCCCCCCCCCCCCCCGCCACTCAACTATATCAGGGAAGATCTAGCGTACCCTCACCGCCAGGTGTTAATTTTGTGTCATGGAAAGTTTTTTAATGATAGATAAGTATGAGTATTACAGAGACCTTTCCTCCATGGTCGTTTCTATTTCTGTAAAAAAAAAATTCCTTGAATGATCATTAAATTACGCATTTGCATTTTCAGGTGTGTTTTTTTTTTTAAAGAATCTTTAAAGTATATAGTCATAACTGTCTTCATGAAATATTTTGAGTCAAGCATCAAATCTTTCACACATACTCTAGACCATCTGGATTGGAAGCGAGATCTAATTACAATTTATTAAAACAAAAGTTGTCTAGCAAATGTCAACACTCACAGTAAAATTCCTAGTGACACTCTCCTGAATGGGCAAGAAAGAGGCTTTGTTAATTTTTTTTTTTTTTTTTTTCTGCTAGAGATGAACTCCTTGACGTGATTTGGTATGTGACTACTTAGGAAAAAAACCTTGGCTCCATTAAACTTTTGACTTTCAACTAAAACAAATATTTCTAAATCTACCTGAAACATAAACATACAAACTGGTGCTACGACCACAAAATGTATATTTTAGGTAACGCTACAATGAACTTGTGAGAAGTCACTTATTGACAAAAACATGGATTGGTTAAAATTATAGAACAGTTAAATAAAGTCAACAATTTCCTGCAATTGTGGTGGTACGATAGTGTTAACAGACATGCGCAATAATAAATTATGTATGTAACTATATAGATTAATGACTTACTGCAATCGATTTAATAGGTAACTGAAGATAATTAAGTTTAATTAGTTTAACGTTAATGAAGCGCCATAACCATTTTACACGCCAATCACTATTTCTATTACCAAACTACATACTAGATGTGTTTTACAAAGGTCAAAAGCACGTACATAAGCTGTCAGTATATTAAAGCTAATGTATATATATCCATATCCAATTAAACTTTTATTAATTGGAGGAGAATAGTCTAACATCTGTCTCTATGCGATCTAAACTATGATAAAGTCGTCATTGTTTGTCTTTACTTAACTATATATACGGTGTTGTATTATCACTCCAGTTTATGAAACCATCTGACGTTTTCTTAGAAACACTATTCAAACTAAGAATTGACAATATATCTATCTGATCTCCTTCAACATAGAATGTGATAAGATGTCTTAACCATATTATATAATCTTAGAGATAACCTCATTCTATCAGTGTTTCTTCGAGACTTTTTTTCTCCAGGGGGGAGGGGCGGTAGTCTTCCTTCGAAAGGGGGGGGGGGGTTGGAGGGGGCGGACACTGTTAAAAGTATATATTTTCTATATAAATTATATACAGACGTTATACAGTTACCCTAAACTATCAGCCCTATTTACACACTAAATTTGAAAATGTTGCATAAACGTTACATCGCCACAAAATATACTAATGATGCTGTATGCTTTTTAAACCTACGAAAGATATATTGACTTGCAATATGCCTTGTGGTGTTTAAATTAGAGGTGCCTCACAAAATTGACATGTATTTTATTACTGTCCTTATAGACATCAATAGAATCAAGGGATACAACTTTAACATATCAACAAATTTATGTATTAAAATAAAGATCATTACATAATATATGATGGTATATTTGTATAAGCATGCCAAACAAAATAGGTATTTTTTTTCAGAAAGATTGTGCAACTATTTTTGTTTTTGTTACTAAAATTAGTTTTCTAATCTAAAATTAATAAAATTCAAACCTCTTAGATATGTTACAAATTATTTCTTAGACAATCAATATTGGATAACTTTTAACAGTATTTACAGCTCCTGAGCAGTTTTATTATTTTTATTGTGTGTGTACAGACCCACACAATTATTAATTGAACATTACCAAAAGTATGGCTATTCTTACTACGGATAAAAGTAACTGTTGAGAGGTCACAGCAGCCCGTCTTTATAAAAACATGCTCATATTTGTTATTGGTTTTCTTTCCTTATCAATAACATTTTCATCTTTAATTCTACTTATGTTAGCTTTCCTTCACTTAGTAAGTTTTTAATCACCGTAGTCGAGTCGGTAAAGCTTATGGTTGCTAAACTGTTAAGTCACGAGTTTGAACTCTCGGACAGATGAGGCTCGATATCTGGGGGCAGCAACTCTTCTAGGAGAGACAACTCCAAAAGCAAACAACTTCCGTCTTGTTGTTTCTCTTGGTTGGACAAAGGCTAAGGAAGCAAATCCAGAAAGAAAAGCAGGCTGGCAATAGAAATAATGGCATGTATGTTACATAACCAGTTGACACTTATACTTAATAAATATAGCAAGTATATTTTATAAGGGTGCTGAAGTAAAAACAAATGTTAGGATTTTAGCGCGATATTGCTTTATTGTTTTAGAAGCGTTAAACATTGATAACAAATAACAATTCCTTACCTATAATTGAATAATCAGTTGAATAACTCATTAAATGAAATATCCAACTAAAATTGAAAATACTGGCCGTAGATAGCAATTAAATACTCGTAACCCTTCCATCACCCCCCCCCCCCAAAAAAAAAATTAAAATGAAATTAAAAATAGAATTGAATAACATAAAATACTGCCTTACTCGTTACAGCACAAAACTATATTAAGAATGTGCGTTTTAAATCATTCATAACAAATAGAAAACGCATTAAAAAAACAACCAACAAATATTTCGCAAAAAAAAACATATTAAAGTATTTTAGCTAGCTCTGGTACGATAAAATTAGTAATCAAATAATAAAACTATATGATCACCCAGATCCACTTTACAAGCCAATGTTTTTATTTGTTCTTTCTTTACGGACACCACCGACTCAGGCTACCTAGCCAGGCAGCCATCAACACGACAAACTCCGACTAACTGGCTTGGGTATCGGTTTGATTACCGTGTATCGGACGCTTCTGTCCTTTGGTTCTCAGAGGCTTATCTTCCACCCAACTGAACGCAGGGTAAAGTCGTACCCCACCGTCCAGTACCCGGCTCAACCGTAGGAGGTAAATAACTAAAAATCTGAGTCAAATCAATGATTACTGACAGATAGAGAAACGCATTCTGTATAAAATAACATTCCCCATTTAAAGATATTTCAAAAAGTCGGCACTTGGGCTAGACCTAGTTCCCAAGCGGCTGTCAGCTGTCCGTATACTTTCTACCTCACCTATTCTCACTGTTGTCTGATGAGTGTTTTTATCCTGCTTAAAGCTGTATTTCTTTATAATATGTTTTAATGAGTTTTGAAAATAAAATAATATAATTATTAAGATTAGTGCATGGAACTGAAGAGCCGCAACTTGACATCAAAAGAGCCGCAGGTTGCCGACCCCTGCGCAACTATATTTCAGTATACATAACATATGCATTTAGTTAACGACATAAAGCAGCACCTTGCACATAGGCCTGCAAGCGCAAATCTAAATCTCGATGTATCTTTTCCTTCATTATATTTCATTATATTTCCTTCTTTTATTAAGCTAATTATCTTTTTCTAGTAAGATTTCTGATCACATAACATCTTAAAAGGATCGAGCTTTGCGAGGTGCAAACATAAAATGTTTAAAAAAAATTAGGTGCCCTTAATTTAGGGTTCGAGGTCGATTATTTAATTTGATTTCTATTATTAGGAAGACTTGAATAACTTACTGAAAGTACTTAAGCTAACCTTTAGTTTTAGAGCATGTTTAACATCTGCAAGTAAAATAATTTTTTAATAAAACCGTTGGTCACTGTATGGGATACACTGTGCTTTGTCCACAAGTTATTTGTCCGTTGTGTCAAGACATATGATTTTATTTACTTTGCTGTTCCGGTAAAATATTTTTTTTTAATTTATTTCCTTTAAAGCTATACTGTGTACAGTATTTAGGTAACTATTTTAAAAACGTTAAAGCATTTGGAAAAATAAAAGATACACAGATAATTACAATGTATTAGTTATGTCTTTAATAAATTATCGGAAATTTTCCCCCTTGAAGCAATGCCGATTGCAGACTGTTTCAAGGACTACTATATTGGCAGACCACAACGTAGACGTCGGAGACAACACATTTCCATTTGATATGGGGTACATGCACAAACGTGCTGAAGACCATATGCCAAAGTCAAACAACTCATTTGAAAGCTGGCACAGAAGTTTCCAGTCCAATATGTGATGTTGCCACCCAAGAGGTTTATTGTACACAGATAAATTCAGGTCACTGTTTACCAAAACAGAAAAAAAAATATCTTGATAGCAGCGCTGGAATTTCAACAGTTGTTAACAAATGTAATGAGCCCGCCATTATAGAGTATTTGCGAGACATCGCTCACAATCTGTTTTTTTAAGCTATAACAAAACACTGTTTTTTCTAATGTTTGTTTTGTTTTTAATTATTAATTTTTGTTATCATAATCCATGGTTTTTCCTTATATAAACCCCAATGGGGGGGGGGGGGGTTCTGTCCAGGGGTTTAAATCGATGGGGGTTTTTGTCCACGGGTTCATGTCGCGGGGTTTTTTGTCCAGGGGGTTTATGTCGGGGGATTTTTGTCTAGAGGGTTTATATCCAGGGGGTTTATGACCGGACACCACTTTCCAGTGACATTGACATATGTTTTATGCGGTCCAGTAGATATGGACTTGAAAACGTCACATTGTAGGGTGACTGTAATGCAGAATAGATAGTACACTGTGATTCTGTTTATTGAAGCTTAAACTACACCATTCGTATGTATTTGACTCAATGGTTTTAAATCGTTTTGTTTTAACAACACGGATGTTTTGACCTCGACAGTTTGTTCGCAGTATCTTAGCTCCATGTCTATTTGTTTTTATGTTGTTTTTTTTTTTTGTGCGACCATTATCTTTGCCTAGTTACTTCCCATTACTTCAAGTCATTGTTTTCAAGGGATGCAACCTGTAAAAGTAAATAATAGTCAAATGTTTATGCATAATGAAACATTAGAATGTTAAATTTAAATTGAGTTATTGTGGTTTGTTCAATGCATAGTAGCAGTTATTACAAATCAAAAGCTAATTTATTTATGGTGGAAAGGTAATTTTTTTTCTTCCGTTTTGCTTTTAAATGAATACGTTAGCTATAACAACATCTTAACATATAGACGCTTGATAATTCAGATTATTCAACTGCTTATGTTCTGCTGTGCTTGGTGTTTCAATACTATTGATAACTATATTGTAAAAAAAAAAAAAAAAAAAAAAAAATTGATAATTATATTGTGCTATAGTGGTTCTATCCCGGGGTCACCTGCGACTCGCGAGCCGCATGATTCTATTGATGTCAGTATGCGGCTCGTCAGTTCCATAATAATGATATTATTTTATTTTCATAACTCATACAAATAATATACTGAAAACCAAACACTAAAAACACTAAGAAAAGGTGGAGTAGAGCGTATACAGACAGCTGACAGCTGCATAGACACCAGCAGGGCCGGCTCAACTTTAAGGCGAACTAGGCGGTCGCCTAGAGCGCTATCCATAGATGGGGGGGGGGGGGGGGCGTAAAAATGTGTAATCGCCATTATTAAAAAGTATCTAAAAATTGATAACTTGGATTATATTATATAAACTATAGACAAAATAATATAAAAAGGCTTAGCGATCTATTTCTGTGCCCAGGACGAACTATCAATTTTGCTCCCCGTCCTCAAATTAGGCTTATATATAACTATATATTCGCGTTGGTGAAATTACCCCCCCCCCCCCCTCTATCATTTGGAAAGGTCGGGGTGCTTTTAACCAGCCACTTTGCCTTTTTATTTTGGTGTCTCAGAATTGATGTAGAAAACAATTACATAGGCCCATAATGCCAAGAAGCAGTTACCGTTCTTTATTTCGACTGTATAAGCCTGTAATTCAGTAGTTAGCTTTTTATATTATTATCTACCACGTTTGGCGCCCCACCCGCCCTCCCCTAGAAGCGCCTCTGTTAATATAATAAAATAATTATTCCATGTAATCTAAATCTTTTAATTCCGAACATTTCAGACGATTGTCTAATTTTAATGTTGATTTAGTGGTCGCTCTAGCGCATGACGCGATGTTGTAAAACACAAGCAATTTTGACTTTTTAATAGGGTTGTCAGCCTCACTTTCTCTTACTTTGAGCTAGAAATTTCGTTAGCCAGGGAGACATTTAGATTTCCATACTAAATTAAAAGTTGGTACCATAGCAGCCGCTTGGGCACCAGGCCCAGTCCCACAGCCGTGCTGTGGACAGCCCCATTACAACTATTCCATGTTTGCCACAGTCAACTTTTTTCGAACATCGTTAAATGGGGAATGTTATTTAATACAAAATGAATTCATCTGATTTTCAGTATGCATTTATTTGACCTGAGTAACATAGTATTGTAGTTATTAGCTTTCTACCGTTGAGGCGCGTACTGGACGGTGTGAAACGAAGGAGGAAAGTGACAGATACGGTAATTAAACCGATATCCAAGCCAGTTAGTCGGAGTTAGTCGTGTTGAGACCTGCCTGGTTGTGGGAGACACCTACTGAGCCAGTGATGTCGTAAACAAAGAAAAAAAATATTGGCCTCTAAAGTGGATTGGGATTGTCCTATAGTTGTAACATTTAATTACTAATTTTATCATAGCTGAGCTAGCTAAATCATTTTTTGTGCGAAACATATGTATGTTTTTATATGAACCAATATTACTTCAAATTTAACGCTGTTAAAATATCAAATTTATTTATCTAATCTTTATCAAATACCAAAATATTGGAGAAAATAATGCTAGTGGTCGAGTCGGTAAAGCTCATGGTTGCTAAACCCAAAAGTCTCGAGTTCGAACCCTCGGGCAGATGAGGCTCGTTAGCTGGGGACAGCCACTCTTCTAGGAGAGACAACTCCAAAATCAAACAACTGCTGCCTTGTAGTTTGTTCTTGGTTGGACAAAGGCTATGGAAGCAAATCCAAAAAGAAAAGCATGCTGAAATCGGAGTCAATGGCCTAAATGGCGCATAGCCAGTTGACACGCAATACTTAATTGTTATGAAAGCATGGTCGAGTCGGCAAAACTCATGGTTGATAAATTCGAAAAAAAGTCTCGTGTTCAAACCCTCTGGCAGATAAGGCTCGATCCCTCCCAAAACTAAAAATTAAGAACGAAGATGAAGAAGAAGTTGACTTGCGCCTTATTCCAAACAGACGTTATTAAAGTTACCCTAAAATCTCAGCCCTAAGCTGCATAATGGTGTATGAGAGTTACATCACCACAACATGTAGTAATGCTGTTCTTAGCTTTTAAACCAACAAAAAAATATAATAACTTGCAATTTAAAATAGAGATACCTGACATAAATGACAAGCTTTTGTTACTTCCCTTTCAGCTATCAATCTAACCAAGGGATACAGTCTAAACTTATTTATACAATTATTTATTGAAATTAAGATCATTTACATAATGTAGGTACACATTTATAAACATGTTAAGCAAAACATTTATTTTTTTATCAGTTCAAATAATATGGTGCTTTTTTAAAATATTTTTTTTTGTTTAAAATAAAGTAAAATATAAACACTTTAGATATTTTATACATTATTTTCTCGAAGATTAATCTTTCCAAACTCCCACAAAGTTGCAAACTAATTTTTCTTTTCATTTGTTTCCTTGGGGATTGATCGACTACATAATTTTCCGATACATCAGATGAAGACTACGCCAGAATCAACACAGATGGCGAACAAGACCCCAGAGAAGCCAGCGAGACAGCCACGTCATCTGTAGAGTCGTGGACTACAATACTTTCCAAAAAAAACTGTCGGAGAAAAAAAAAAGAACAGAAACCACAGAGCACATACAAGTAACCCAATCTATTCAAAGTCCTACAGTCCCACCCCCAGCAGGATATAAGTAACCCAACCTATTCAAAGTCCTACAGTCCCACCCCCAGCAGGGCCACCCTATAAAGGGAAGACCCCAAGCGAAAGATAAAAAAAAACCACGCCCCCTCCACGGATCCCCAAGTAGACTAGGGCGAACCAGGCTTAAAAGGAAAAAAAAAAGAAAAAAACAACTTAAGTAATAGCCTAACAATAATAACCCTCAACACATTATTCTACAGCCTTAAGAAATGAAAATATTGTTAGATGTAACCAACATTATGTAAGTAGCTGACATGGTATACCAAAACAAAATAACTTTCAGCCGAAAAAAAAAGATCTACATCGAACACGCGGGGTCGAATCTCTGACTGTATCGTTTCCTCAGCTGATTAATTTTTCTTTAATATTTTATTTTATCTTGTAAGGTCTCAATAGTGTTGGAGGGCGAGAGACGATGAGATTTCACTAAATAAAACTCAGCACACCTGTTTACAATATTACATGTATTGTGAAAAATTTAACAAGTGTTGTGCAGAGGCGTAGCGACTCTTCCCGGCACCCGGGGATAAAACTTTTCGATTTGCAACCCCCCCTCCCCCCCACCCTCAAGATTTCGATTTGCACCACCACCCCCTTCAAACTTTCGATTTGCACCCCCCCCCCCATCTCAAACTTTCAATTTGCAACCCCCTCAACCTTACAATTTATTTTTCAAACCCATTTTGGCGCCCCCAAAGTTCTATTTACTTCTAAGCACAAGTTTCCCTAACTTGAATCTGGTACTCATAAGAGCTGGGTAGACTCAGCGACAATCTACGGACTTGAATCCCAATTCGAACTTGAGACTTTCATGTTAGAAGTCATAAACTCTAGCATTCGACCTCAACATCCCATGTCAATAACCTAATTAAGTAGTCTTTATACTGTATTACAATTATAACTATCTATAAAGCTTAACTTGAGACAAAGTCAGGGGGATGTGTGTTGAACCCAATTGTTTGGTTCAGAGTTTATCTTCATTAACCAATCAGTAACTAGAATACATATAAGTCAATCAATCAGAGAAGCTGTACCAGTTCTACCTCTTTTGCTACAATACACGAGCTGGCTATGTTTTGCCACAATATTAAGCTTTACTACTAACATGACTTACAGGACTATTGACCTCTTTAACTCTAAGTCTAACATTTATCTTTCTTGTGTCCGACTTCGTTTAGATTCAAACAATGTTTTAAATGCTTACAATTTAATACACTTGTTAAGTCCAAGTCTAACATTTATCTTTCGTGTGTTCGACTTCGTTTAGATTCATTTTATGTTTTGAATACTTACAAGACAATAAACTTTTTTAAGTCAAAGTCTAGCATTTAGCTTTTTTGTTCTAGAATTGACATGGAAAGCAAATGTTTAGTTTCAAACAATGTTTTAATATTGAGCCAAGCTCTTGGTTATTAGATCATGCCATAATCTCTGTATTGTATACATTATAATATGGGTTATTGGACATATGCATCACAGTGGGAGTCCCAAGTAGGCCTATGTCTTGTGAAATGAGAGATTGAATATAGATGTAGTCACTTTCATTAGATTTACTTTTAACATTAAACAATTGTTGTGCTTATAACGTACGTATGCGATTGATAATCTAAAACAAAATTGTTATTGTATTTATTATTCTTTTATACTACACTTTCATTTTTAAGTGATCTGTATAAAAAAAAATATGATATCTATAGTTCAATTTTAAACAAAATATAAACACTTATATATTATTATATCCTTATTATATGTGTGTGCATTTATCATTATGGTTCGGACAAGTGTTATATCGAAAAATAGCTTGCATTCATTCTATCTTCCTTTTGGAAATATGGCGTTTGGGAAATCGATCTTTAAACCAACTTTAATTTGAGCATTTGTATTACATCATAGGAGAACACATTTAATTTTGTAAACCAAGTTTGTACCTGACCGGTACATACAGAGTGAATAAAGACATGCTAGAGTACCGTTAAAGCTAGGTTGATGAAATTTCATATATAAGTATTTTATCAAAATCGAAGATCCGTGTCAACTTTTGAGCGATTTCCGATAACCGGAAGTGGTACTTTTTCTACTTTGAATTTTTCAAAAGCCTATAACTTGAGTACTATTTCAGATAGATAAATGAAGTTTCACAATTGAGTAAAAGATCTAATTTTCTACCTTCTGTTAAATTTAGAGTAATTGCCTTTGACCGGATGTAGTAATTCACGCTACTTCCGATTTCTCAAAAAACTAATGTAAATTTTTAAAGTACTAATAATATTGCGCACTAGTATGCACTTTTTAATTTAGCGTTCACTTGGTAAGCAACTCTTTTGTTTACGAGATTTTATTCTATTTTTAAAGTATTTAAAATGGATTAAAAATCATGTCTATAGCCCGAGTTCCCATCCCCTGATGTTTTATATAAGAATATTCGATAAAGTTTAGGGGAGATCACTTCCGGTTTATTTACCTTACCTCTCATTCCACGAACATTATGTTGCTATATAAATTTTTCAAAGGCCTATAACTTGAGTACAGTTTCAGATAAATAAATGAATTGCACATGTAGGTAAACGATCTAATTATCTGCTTTTTTACAAAATTTAAGTAAATCCCGTTGACCAGAAATAGTAATTTACGCTATTTCTGATTTCTCAAAAAACGCATGTCAGTTTATAAAGTACTAATTATATTCCGCACTATTATACACAGATTTGTTTGCGCAATTTTTTTTTCTACGGGATTATATTCTATTTTTAAAAGTTTAAGCAATTAAAATAGTGACCCGTCAAAAGAGCGCACGACAAAAGAGCGCCGACATAAGAGCGCCGACAAAAGAGCGCAGACAAAAGAGCGCCGACATAAGAGCACAGTCAATTAAAAAAAAACACATGTTGTACGCTAAACGAATATGACATGGTTATCACTTGTTTTAATTAAACAATCGGCGAGAGAACAACGTCTTTATTTATATATTATGGTTAATATGTTATGAATGCAGTTTGACAATATTTCTTACCCAAGTAACACGGAGAAGATCGAATCACAGAAAGGGGAGGTTATTATATTGGTCGAAGGCTACAGATATAGACAGGACAGAGCAAATGCTGATGGAAGTACGACAAGGAGATGCTGCAAGAAAGATGGTTGCCGAGGACGGATGAAAGTGCTGAACGATGTTGTTCTGTCATCATCAGAACACAATAACCCAGCTGCCATACCAAAATCCGCAGAACGTTGCATAGATAACAATTCCTGGACCTCTTTAAACGACAACTAAAAGCTTCAAAGAACAAATATATTAAGCTGAAACGAAGATTGCAGACAATTGCTTCAACCAATGCTAATGATTCAATGATGGACTACCTACGAGGTACAGCCCACAACATAGCATTATAAATGCAACGTATTAATATGAACTTATTTTCATTTTGTTACATTTCATTTCAGTTTATATTCTCAATTTAGGCCTAACATTTAAAATCTGTGTATGTGTTATTAGATTGCGTTTTGAATAATTGGACTTCACGTTGATTATACCAGTTTTTTAGTTAAAGAAACTGAACAATTCGTTTTTTAATTTAACATCAAACGATGCCTTCTGATCTGAGTTAATTTTCTTGTTTTTATTTATTAAATATGGTATTCGATTTTTAGTTTGCGCTCTTATGTCGGCGCTCTTTTGTCGGGAAATTAGTGCGCTCTTATGTCGGCGCTCTTTTGTCGTGCGCTCTTTTGACGGGGGTACCAATTAAAAATAGATTAAAAATCGTGTCTGTATCCCGAGGTGCCGTCCCCCGTAGTGTTATATAAGAATATTCCAGAACGTTTAGGGGAAATAGTTCCCGGTTTATTATTTTTTTTAATTATGTAAATGAAAAAAAAAATCTGCAAGAATGAAAAAAAAATCAATCATCCTAATGATATTTTACTTTTTGATACACTCTTTGTTTATTCGCTTCTCGGTCTTTTGGATAAGAACAAAGTATAGTATCTGTTCTTGATTCTGCTCTGATGTCGGTCTTCTTTAGGTTCGATAAAACGATATACTTTCAACTCATGATAATCTTGAAGACCTATACTCAAATATCAACTCGTCACTCAAATTTTAATATCGTTTTTATTTGAATCTATGCCCTTAATGTAAACAATGCATTTCTGTAGTTTTATTAACGACACGGATGTAACGACCTCGGGAGTGTGTTCAAAGTATCTTAGCATCATGTCTATTTGTTGTCTACTTTAACGAGCCAAGGAGTTAACATACACCGCGAGCACAGGAAAAGGTCGATTATTAACTTTGCCGAGTTACTTCCCATTTTAATAAGTCATTGTGCTCAAGGGATGCAACATACACAAATAAATAATTGTTAAATGTTTATGCTAAGTGAAACACTTGAATTATAAATGTAAATGGTATCGTCTTATTTGTTTAAAAATAATATCGATTGCTGAAAATTGAAATTAATTTTATGTCGGTTAAAAATGGTCATTTATTTTGTCCATTTTGCTATTAAATGAACGCAATAGCTATAATAAGTGCGCAACTTAAAGACAGTTGATAATTCATTGGAATTATCGCTTAATTGGGTCTATCTTAAAGTATTTTTGATAATTAGTTTTAAATTTATATTGCAAAATATCGCTGCTTTGGATTTTATATTCGAATTAATCTGTGATAAAAGTCCACTGATCGACAATGTGTAAACAAACTATTCTTCAGATTTAGCATATTAACAATAATTTTAGATATAAACATTATTATGTACGTAACTGATATTAATTAGACAATAAGTATGTCAACATATATTTTAATGTTTGTTTAATTATGAATAAGATGTCGTTTCAACATATTTTATTGTTCTTCTATAGTTCTATGTATGTCAACGCGCAACTTTCCCTAACTTGAATCAGTTACTCATAAGAGCTACGTGGAGTTAAGTAGAATTAACGGACTTGAACCCCGATTAGAACTTGAGACTTTCAGGATAAAAGACTAGACTTGACTTGGAAAATAAATGTTTAGATCCAGACAATGTTTTAATTTGGAGCTTAGCTCTTGGTTACTAGATTAAGCACACATATTTGTATGGTATTCATTATATGTGCAATTGAACATATGCATATTAGTAGGAGACCCAACAATGTCTTGCAAAATTAGAGATTAAATAAGGGCCTATACATCTAGCCATTTCGATTTGAATTACTTTTAACTTGAAGCAATATATTTTGATAAATCAAGTTTGGACACGACTGGTACAAAAAGAGTGAATAAACACAATTACACTCTAAGGCAGGGGTCTCCAAACTACAGCACGCGGGCCGTATGCGGCCAGCGATGTCCTCTCATCCGGCCCGCGGAGATCTTTTTGTCAACAAAAAAAACGTTTGTTGGTGATAGCTGAGGAACTTTCTCCAGAAAAATCAAATACATGTCTGGAACTAACCGGCCCCCGAACTGAAATTTGATAGTTGATGCGGCCCTCGGACTGAAAAGTTTGGAGACCCCTGCTCTAAGGTAATACACGATTTCTAGCAGGTCAAACTCTAAGCACTTTTTCTTTAAAGGAATAGAAAATAAGTCACATTTTTATAGGCAACCATCAATTATAATTATCACGCTACTTAACATTCATTGTGTTTATTAAATATTAATTATTTGTTAACAAAAACATGCGCATCATGTTCTCCTTGGTAAATGATTTAAATCACCACACCAGACGTCCCTCATACCAAAGTCACACAACTACAGACTGATATGGATGGATAGAAAAACACCAATAGCCAAGGGAAACACGTTTTAGCAAAATAGTTTTTTTTTTACAAGTCTATAAGAAAGACGCTTTGTAAACTAATAGTTAGAGCAAACGTTGAAATATGTGATGTACTTTAAGATGATCATAGCTCCATATAAAAAAAAATACATGTCATAAAAATGAAGCACTTACTTATTAAACCGTACATAACACAAGTACAGTTTCTTACATACACTATGAATGTATTGTATGTATTGTTGTTAAATTTAACTTCGGATCTACAATAGCACGCTCTTTTCAAGCATCTTTTCTCTTGTATATAGGAAAAATATACTCACGTCAGTGTCCACCACACCCTGATAAGTACACAACGACCAAGATAAACTCTTTCTTTATAACTTTGTTTTGTTTTTAATTTTAAAAAAAATGTATTTTCTTTTGTATCTAGAAATAGTACTACACTTTACACTGAATTAAAATGTTAACTGTATAGTATTGTGTTGTTTTAGTTTCCTGAAATAAATATAATGTTCTAATTATAAAAAAAAACGTATCTAATTTGCTGTGTAGTTTCCAGTCACCTGTATGTGATACAGTCTTTGTTGTTTTAGTTTTGTTTACTACACATCACACGGTCCACGTCTTTAGCTCTCTCCCCCACCCTCACACCCGCACTATCACCACCCCACCCCGCACTACCCAGCATATTACTAGCTACAGTTGTTGCAAGAGAAATAACAGATTAATGTTCTGAAGAGTCCAGCCAGGAAATGACCAGGATGGCAGGTGACCCAGGAATAAGCCACTCGTTAGACACGACATAGTCTAAACTAAGTTTCTATTGAATCAGTTTGAGCTACATTCAGCTTTATCAAGTGTTCCTAACTTATCCCTTAATTAATCTCCGTCACTACATAAATACCAGGACATGACCAGTACGTTTGTACCAGTGTTTCTTTCAGCCAACTCTATACAAAGTGCGACCACTGCACACCCTCCAATACCTGGGACAAAAAAGGAACAAAATTAGTGTATATATGCTTTAGCCAGTGTCTGACCCACTGAAGGTTTCAAGTGTCTCTCGATAGTTTCATTGGTCACAGATACTCAAAATAATTAATGTTTGAGCTATATTTTTACTTTACTGATTGTTTTCTGTTTATTTATAGTCATCATCACAATACAAACAATACAATTCAGAAAATAAGACGTATATACACATTTATGATTAGGAACTCAGCCATAATCCTCCACTTTGTCCTGACACCGGCTGTGTATTTTACCATCTTCCAAGATATCCATGTGGTCTTGTGTTCTTTAACAAGACTCCGACTACAGGTAAGTTTTAGCGCCCTACTCTTCCGCCTTCCCTGGGGGTTCCACCCAAGGGCTGTCTTGTTACATTTGTGTGAGCCATTTGCCAGCTACTTCTTATCTGTAATGTCATGGTCTCCTGCATTGTCCTTCTAAATGTTGCTGTGATATACTCGGTTTCCTTACCTACTAGATTTATTATTAATAACACACTATTGGAACTAAAAAAAAAAAAAACATTTTTTTTTAAATGCAGGCTCTAAATATCTACTTTAAACTACACATAATAAAATAAAATCATAATGTTACGCAAATTATAGTTAAAAATTATGTTTAACTAAATAAAGGATCAGCAATAGTACACAGTTATGCCAGTACATCTGATTTACCAGATCTCTGATAAGAACGTTCTACTTTTTAGTTTAGATTTCTGTATCGCTTCTCAGCTGTAACGACACTTTCCAGTGGCATTGACTTATGTTTTATGCGGTCCAGTCCATATGGAGACCATCTTGGAAACGTCACATTGTTGGGTGACTGCAATGTAGAATAGACAGTAAACTGTGATTCTGTTCATGGAAGCTTAACCTACACCAATCGTCTGTATTTGACTCAATGCCCCAAATGTAAACAATGCATTTCTGTAGTTTTATTAACGACACGGATGTGACGACATCGTGAGTGTGTTCGAAGTATGTTAGCACCATGTTATTTTAGTCTACTCTAACGAGCCAAGGTTTGTAACATACACACCGAGGACTGCAACATGTCGACCTATTACTTTTACCTCCCATTACAACAAATCTTTGTTTTCAAGGGAGGCAACATGTAAAAATAAATAATGATGAGCTGTTTATGTATGGTAAAACATTTGCCTTATAAATGTAAATATTTTTATGTTGTTTTTTAAATGGATATTATCATTTATTGAGAATTAGAATTGAATTTATGTATGCTAAAAAGGTAATTTGTTGTGGTCTTTTTTCATGCTATATGAACACATTAGCTATACCAACTGCGTAACTTATCGAACCGTAATAATTCAGATTTATAATTATCTATTACGTTTCGCTCATTTTCTGTATAGTTTTGGTAATTTTTTTGTAAATTTAAATTAATTACATTTTTGTGTGTGGGATGGGGGTTACGAATATGTAATTGCTATCTCCGGCTAGTATTTATTATTCAATTATAGGTAAGGTATTGTAGTTTATTATAAATGTTTAACTCATATAAAAACTATAAAGCAATATCGCACTTTTTCCTAACAATTATTTTTACTTCAGCACCCTTATAAAAATATATTTGCGCCCTCTATTCCTACCCTCTTGTAAGGTGTTATATAATCCTTCATCTTCGTTCTTAAGTTTAATGTGGGAAGAGACTAAGTATAAGTGTCAACTGGTTATGCACCAAACAGTTCATTAACTCAGATTTCAGCCTGCTTTTCTTTCTAGATTTGCTTCCATAGTCTTTGTTCAATAGCCTACACACAAAAAAAGAATATCTAGAGTTTATAATAATTTCCGCAATACAATTAATCTAACATTTTTAATAGTCTAAGTTTAAACGTCTAAACAATAATTTGTAAAATATCTAAGAGGTTTGAATTTTATTAATTTTTAATGAAAAAATTGGAATAAGGAAACAAAAAAAAACTGATAAAGAAATGTGTATTTTGTTTGGCATGTTTATACTTGTGTACCATCATATTTTAATACATAGTTTCGTTATTCGGTTTAAGTTGTTCGTGGCACCCAAGTGACTGTCATGTCACATGTGTGTGAGACTTTCTAAATGTGTGCTCCACCCGAGTGACTGTCATGTCACATGTGTGTGAGACTTTCTAAGTGTGTGCTCCACCCGAGTGACTGTCATGTCACATGTGTGTGAGACTTTCTAAATATGTGCTCCACCCGAGTGACTGTCATGTCACATGTGTGTGAGACTTTCTAAATGTGTGCTCCACCCGAGTGACTGTCATGTCACATGTGTGTGGGACTTTCTAAATGTGTGCTCCACCCGAGTGACTGTCATGTCACATGTGTGTGAGACTTTCTAAATGTGTGCTCCACCCGAGTGACTGTCATGTCACGTGTGTGTGAGACTTTCTAAATGTGTGCTCCACCCGACTGACTGTCATGTCACATGTGTGTGAGACTTTCTAAATGTGTACTCCACACGAGTGACTGTCACATGTGTGTGAGACTTTTTAAATGTGTGCTCCACCCGAGTGACTGTCATGTCACATGTGTGTGAGACTTTCTAAATGTGTGCTCCACCCGAGTGACTGTCATGTCACATGTGTGTGAGACTTTCTAAATGTGTGCTCCACCCGATTGACTGTCATGTCACATGTGTGTGAGACTTTCTAAATGTGTGCTCCACCCACCGCCACTTCCCCCTGATCATTAATGTCATGGGTTCCTGCCTTTTCCTTCTAGACATGTCTATGTTAGACAATATATTGCCCTGCCGACCCTGTTTCAGAAAAAATTCCAAGATATGTGTTAATAATGTTATGTATCTTGTTTCTAACACTCTGTATTTGGATTTAATATATGCATAAACAAAGAGAAATCATCTATAAAATGTGTTCACAAAAGTCTATAAAACATAGTATTTTAGTAAAATCATCAACCAGGAAAATAGTACGTACAATCTCCAGTCATAAAACTAGGTCTGACCGTAGTACTCGTCCAAGTAGTCTCCCTGAAATTGGCCTACTCTCCCCCACCCTCCTCCCAACTGATCGAGTATTAAAAAAATTCTAATCTAGAACTAGCACCCCCACCGCTTGTTCAAGTGATATATGGCTTCTTCGCCTGAACTAGCACATCCCTCCCCCCCCCCCCACACACACACAATACAACTTTTTATTTGACTGTTTTTTTTTTTGTTTAATACATATTTCAACTTTTAAAAATTTTCAATACATCTACAAATAAAAGGTATCCGATCTTATCAGCGTAGAAACAAAATGTTTGTAAACCGTTTGCACATAGGTCTTCGTTATATAAAAAGATGTGACTTTTTTGTACAGGTTCGCAATTTCGCACACGTCAGACACCATTGCTTACATGAAGTAAAAAAAACAACAAATAGACACCGTTAGCTACCTCCAATTAGTACTGTTATAAAAAAAGAGACAAAGGAAGGCTACCTAAAAGTGTTAAATTGTCTTAGGAAGTAAAAAAAAAGGGTACTGCATTATTACTACTTGATTATTGCCTTTTCTTATTAAGTTAATTTATATTAAAAACCAGTAAATGGAGCACACACATGTGACATGACAGTCACTCGGGTGGAACACACATTGCAATTTCTTCGATAAAGCTGTGTTACTCCTCAGCGAATTTTTTAACATCGTTGATGTTCTCTTTTTGCGTTTGAGTAAGCAACTATATTTATATTGAAAAATAAATACTGGCCGGAGATAGGAATCAAATATTCGTAACCCCCCATCCCCCCTCCCCACACACAAATATGTAACTAATTTAAATTAAAAAAAAAAAAATTACCAAATCTATTCAGAAAATATAAGAAAGGTTAATAACAATACTCAATCTGAATTATCAGGCGTCGATAAGTTACGCAGTTGGTATAGCTAATGTGTTCATTTAAAATCAAAATAGACCACAACAAATTACCTTTTTAACAGACATAGAATCAATTTTAAATCGCAATAACTGATAATATTTCTTTAAAAAAAACAACATAAAAAATTTAGATTTATTATGCAAGTGTTTCACCAAACATAAACAGTTCACCATTATTTATTTTTACATGTTGCATCCCTTGAAAACAAAGATTTGTTGTAATGGGAGGTAAAAGTAATAGTCGACATGTTGCAGTCCTCGGTGTGTATGTTACAAACCTTGGCTCGTTAGAGTAGACTAAAAAAAATATGGTGCTATCATACTTCGAACACATTTCTGGGGTCGTCACATCTGTTTCGTTAATAAAACTACAGAAATGTATGGTTTATATTTGGGGCATTGAGTCAAATACAGACGATTGATGTAGGTTAAGCTTCCATGAACAGAATCACAGTTTACTGTCTATTCTACATTACAGGCACCTAACAATGTAACGTTACCAAGATTGTCTCCATGTGGACTGAAACGAATAAAACATAAGTCAATGTCACTGGAAAGTGTCGTTATAGCTGAGAAGAGATAAACTATAATGTAGAATATTCTATTCAGAGAACTGGTAAATCAGATGCACTGGCATAACTTTGTGCTATTGCTGATCCTTTATTTAGTTAAACATAATTTTATTAAAAATTTAAATATTATTTGCGTACAATTATGCTTTGATTCTATCATCTGTAGTTTAAAGTAGATTTTTAAAGCTTACATTTAAAAATGTTCATTAATCCTGATCAGTGGCGGAACTAGAAAAAATGGGCCACCCCGCACAAAAACTTGGATATTTGGGAAATTATAGCTTTTGGCTCTTCCGTCTCAAAAGGTTGCCGACCCCTGACCTAAACCAATCATCTGTAAACAATATCTTTTGTATTGCTCAAATCTCTCGGTGAAAACATCCTTCATTGTGTTTATATTAATGCTGAAGCGATTGAATAGTAGCATTGGTTTCAAAACGATATTTTTTCAGATTTTTTCGTAATTTAGTAATTTACCGCTCACTATATATTCAACAAAACTTTTTTTTTAAACAAACCACTTCTTCAAGCAAGACATAGTCCGGGTTTTCCTTTCAGTTTTACACTAATTATTAGCTGGTTTAGTTTATTTGCAGGTTGCCGATCCCTGACCTAGATCAGGGGTCGGCAACTGGCTCGCGAGCCGCATTCGGCTGTTTTGATGTCAAGGTGCGGCTCTCCAGTTCCATGCGCAAATACTAATAATTATATTATTTTATTTTCAAAACTCATTATACTGTAAAGAAAAACAACTTTAACTTCAACAGGACTAAAACATTCATCAGCGAACAGTGATAGTAGGTGGGGTAGAAAGTATACAGACAGCTAACAGCCGCTTGTGCAGTAGCCCCAGTATGCTGCTTTAGCCCCGTGGCGACTACTCTATGCTTGCCACCAGGCATCTCTTCAGTGTGTGTGGGGGATGGGGGGGGGGGGGTTGTCGCACAGAGCCTAACCCCCCCCCCCAGAAGAAAGACTCCCCCCCCTGGAACAAAATTTGATCAGAGTGACGTAGTATTTTAGTTTTTAGTTTCCTAAGGTTGAGCCAGATACTGGACTCTGGGTTCCTGTAGGGTGGAAGATAAGCCCTGTGAGAACCGACAGACAGAAGCGACCGATACAGTAATCAAATTTATTTACTTAAGCTTTGTCAAATGCAAAAATATTGAAAACTTGGTATTAGTGGCTCTTTAAAAACTGGGAAATTTGTAAATTAAAACTTTTGGCTCTTCCGTCATAAAAGGTTTCCGACCCTTGACCTAGATCAACAAAGAGGTCGTCCCTGCTTTTTTTGCTAAGACCAAAGTGTAGTATATGTTCTTGATTCTACACTGATCATAGCCATTCGGTTAGTCGGCCTTCCTTAGGGTCGATCGCCTTGGTCGGGAGGCGGTCAAATCTACTCAACTCGACAAGCAAACCTAGATCGCCCTGGGGTTGCACCCACACTTCCCTCGAACGCTCCAAGCTCTTGAGAAGAGCCACTAAGTACTAGTACTTTGGTGGTTTCAATGTACGAGTGGCTAATAATCTATTTCGATCTTTCAGCTAGACAACGCCTACATAGGAGTAATCTTAGGGAGACTGTTCCGTCACGACAACATCGAACTACGATAATCTCGACGAACTATACTCAAAGATCAACTCGACAACTCAACTTTCACAACGCACGACTATTCATCTCCCAACGAACTAAAAGTATTACCCAAATAAACAATCATACCAACGCTACTATGTGACACTCAACTTTTGATTTCCAACACACAATTACGCCATCTACCAAGAAGCAAAGAATCAAATCTCGAACACTCTAAAACGATATACTTTCAACTCATGATAATCTCGAAGACCTATACTCAACTATCAACTCGATCACTCAAATGTTCATATCGTCTTATTTGACTCAATACCCTAAATGTAAACAATGCGTTTCTGTAGTTTTATTAACGACACGGATGCGACGATCTCGGAAGTGTGTTCGAAGTATCTTAGCATCATATATATTTTTGTGTCTACTTTTTAACGAGCCAAGGTTTTTAATTAACATACACCACGAGCACTGAAACAAGTCGACCATTAATTTTGCCGAGTTACTTCCCATTATATCAAATCATTGTTTTCAAGGAATGCAACCTCTAAAAATAAATAATTGTTAAATGTTTATGCTTAGTGAAACAGTTACATTATGAATGTAAATGATATCATTTTATTTCTTTAAAAATAATATTTTTTTTATTGAGAATTAGAATTAATTTTATGTCTGTTAAAAAAGGTCATTTTTTTTCCATTTTGCTTTTAAATTAATACATTAGCTATAACCAAGGCACAACTTATATACAGTTGATAATTCAGATCAATTATCGTTCTTTACTCTTTACAACTGCAAATACTTTTGATAATTGTTTTTAAATTTAAATTATAAAATATCGCTGCTTTGTATATTCCATTTGGATTAATATGTGATAAAAGTCAACTATTCTTCACTTTATCATATAAAAATAATTTTAGATATAAACAATATTATGTACGTTACTGATATTAATATTAATATGTTTCTTTAATTGTGAATAAGATGTTTCAACATGTTTAGTGTTGTTCTATAGTTTAATGTAAACGCGCAACTTTCCCTAACTTGAATCAGTTACTCATAAGAGCTACGTGGACTCAAGTACAATCTACGGACTTGAACCCCGGTTCGAACTTGAGACTTTCAGGTGAAAAGACTAGACTTTACGTGGATAACAAATGTTTAGATTCAATCAATGTGTTAATTTTGAGCTTAGCTCTTGGTTACTAGATCAAGCCATAATATCCGCATGGTATACATTATATGTGCAATAGGACATATGCATATCAGTGGAAGACCCAAAAATGTCGTGCAAAATTATAATTTAAATAGGGGATTATACATCAAGTCATTTTAATTTGAATTACTTTTAACTTGAAGCAATATATGTTGATAATTCAAGTTTGGACCCGACTGGTACATATAGAGCGAATAAACAGAATTACACTCTAAGGTAATACACGATTTCTAGTCGGTCAAACTCTAAACACTTTTTCTTGAAACGAATAGAAAATAAGTCACATTTTTACAGGCAAGCAACAATTATAATTATCACGCTAATTAACACTCACTGTGTTTATTACACATTAATTATTGGTTAACAAAAACATGCGCATCATCTTCTCCTTGGTAAATGATTTAAGTCACCACACCAGACGTCCCTCATACCAAAGTCACACAACCACAGACTGATATGGAAACAGAAACACCAATAAAATAAAATTGAAATACATTTTAAAAAAATGTACTAAAACACATGTTGAAAGTGAATATATTTTTATATCGAAAGAAAACTGAAATCAAACTCATGCATGTTTATTCAAGCATTACGACGCATTACAAGCATTGTATAACTGCCGAGATTGCAGCGTAGCCCTCCCATTAGAGGGTATACAGTTACATGCAAAAACCCACCCTTACTAGATCACTCATCACACAGCTTTGAAGGAACATTAATTAATTGTTAACCCAGTACAATCTTAGACGTTTTGTATAACGAAAACTTAAAAATCACATGCTTAATTAGAATATGGTGAAAACTGTATGCAATACTATGTATTACATGTATATTTTAACATGCAACCTATCCACACAGCTAGCTCCTGGCTTGAGGGGAATGAACTGGGTGGAAGGAAATTTATAAAATCAAAGAAAAAAATTACGCAACTGAAATTTAACCTAAGGCATGAGTCGGCAACATTTTGAGTCGATAGAGCCGAAAATCACAAGTCATAATTATAAATATATACGAACACACCATGTATATTTGAGGTAACGTTTCAATGAACTTGTGAGAAATCACTTGTATATAAAAACATGGATTAGTTAAAATTATTGAACAATTGCCGTTAAGTAAAGTCAACAATTTCCTGCAATTGTGGTGGTACGATAGTGTTAACAGACAGGCGCAATAATAAAATATGTATTTAACTATATAGATTAATGACTTACAGCAATCGATTTAATAAGTAAACTAAAGGAAATTCACTTTAATTAGTTTAGTGTTAATGAAGCACCACAACCATTTTACACCCCAATCAACTATTTCTATTACCAAACTACATACTAGATGTGTTTTAAAAAGGTCAAAAGCACATTTATAAGTTGTCAGTATATTAAAGTCAATGTATATATATATCCATATACAATTAAACTACAAATTAATTGGAGGAGAATAGTCTAACATCTGTCTCTATGCGATCTAAACTATGATAAAGTCGTCATTAATTTTCTTTACTTAACTATATATACGTTGTTGTCCTATACACTCCAGTTTATGAAACCATCTGACGTTTTCTTAGAAACACTATTCAAACTAAGAATTAACAATACATATATCTGATCTCCTAAATAAAATGTGATAAAGATGTCTTAATCAGCTGCCTAAAATACTCCGTTACGCATACATGCCATTAAATTGAGCTACACTTACAGCTCAACACACGCGTGACAATGTCACCAAAAGTTTTAAAGATTCACAGTTTTGGCAATGTTTAGTACACTCTGTACCTCTCAATCCACGGAAATTTTATAATGTTGCTATAAGTGTCTCATTCTATACAGACGTTATAAAGTTACCCTAACTCTAAGCCCTATTTACACACTATATTTGAGAACGTTGCATAAACGTTATATCGCCACAAAATATAATAATATTGCTCGAAGCTTTTTAACCTACGAAAGATATATTAACTTGCAATATAACTTGTGGTGTTTAAAATAGAGGTGCCTCACAAAATTGACATGTATTTTATTACTTCCCTTATACAAAATCAATTAAATCAAGGGATACAACTTAAACATATCAACAAAATTATGTATTAAAATAAAGATCATTGAAATAAAATATGATGGTATAATTGTATCAACATGACCAAAAAAAAATGTTATCAGCAAAATTGTGATTTTTTTATTATTTTTTTCTAAAATCTATTTATTTATCCAAAATTAATAAAACTTAAAAACCTTAAATATGTTACAAATTATTTCTTTGGAGTCTAATATTTGATAGATTATGTTTTTCCTTGTATTGTTGACACAAAGTTTTGTTATTTTATTTTGAGTGTGTTCAGTAGTAGCAGATGTGGATGATGGAGAAAATCTGACAATAGCAGATGTGGATGAAGCTGAAATAGCTGAAGAGATAGTTGTGACTGTTGATGTGACTACCTCCAATGAGGATGTCACACATACATCAGATAGTTTAAATGATTCCTTGGCAACTATACAGACAACTGTCACGGTCCCAGGTGGCCAGGTAGTAACTGAAGATATAACTGAGTCAGATAGACCCAGCTCTGCATTTGTTTTTAAAGATTCTAATTTTGTTCATTCTAGTAAAGGCATTGCTGGAAATAAAAGGACAAGGGTGTGGAAAAATCTGAAGCAAATAGTTGCAGCAGAGAGGGCGCTGCAGTGGGGACCAGATGATGTCACTTATGGTTCAATTGATGCGCCTCCATCTTTTCGACCTGCTAAAAAGTATTCAGACATTTCAGGGCTTGAGGCCAAATATACAGACCCACGCACAAAAATGCGGTATGCTAATTCAGACGAGTACAGGAGGGTCCATTTATTACCTAATGATATCATAACTGGATGTTTGCAACTTCGTAAAGCTAATACTCTAATGCCTTGAGTTATAATATGTTATGTTTTTATTAAAAAATACTTTATAAAAAAAAAAAAAAAAAAAAAAAAAAAAAAAGAGTGTGTTCAGTAGTGATTGGCAACCGCATGCGGTTCTTGGGAAGCCAACATGCGGCTCCCCAGCACCGCCCTCCCCCACCCCTCCCGAAGAAATACCTGGAAGAAACTGCTCTCCAGCTTCTTGCACATATATTAATAGTTACATTGTTTCATAATCAAAACTCGTAGCAAATATTATACTGTAAAGAAACTCAACTTTAAACAGAATAAAAAAACACTCATCAAAGAACAGAGAGAATAGGTGGAGTAGAGAGTACACGGACAGCTAACAGCGCTTGGACACCAGCCCAACAGTTGTGCTGTGACTAGCCCCATGGCGACTATACTATGCTTGCCACTGTCCATGTGGCGACCCTTTCGAATATCGTTAAAGTTAAATGGTGAGTGTTATTTTATTTAGAATGCATTCTCTTACCTGTTAGTATGCATTAGTTTGACCTTAGTGACGAAATATTTTTTTATTAAGGTGGGGTACGAATTTACCCTGTATCAGTGGAGTGGAAGATAAGCCCTGTGAGAACCAAAGGACAGTAGCGGCCGAAACACGGTAATCAAACCGATATCCAAACCAATTAGTCGGAGTTTGTTGAGGCCTACCTGGCTAATGTGAGACGCCTTCTGAGCCGGTGATATCCGTAAACAGCTTCTAAAGTGGATTGCGATAGTCCTATTCTGTAGTTATATTATTTGATTACAAAGTTTATTGCTCTGGCGAAACAGGTGTTATTTTTTTTCATATGTAAAGGTATTTATTTTAAATAGCAAATACAATTTATTTACCTATTCCTATTAAGAAAAACAAATAAAATAAAATAAACATTTTAGTGGCTCTTTAAAAACACGAAAACTATGTAGATACACAGACTTACTGCATATGTGCAGTGATATATGAAGAGGCACCTTGAACATACATGCACTAACCTGAATCTCGCAGTATCGTTAACTTAATTTTTTTTTCTCTTAAATTTTTCTACTTTACACTTTCTAGTAAAATTGTCTGATCATAAAAAATTAAAAAAAAAAAAAAAAAAAGGTTTGCGAGTCGCTTTTTTTTCTATTTTATTGTTTTTTTTTACTTTCTCGTATATACGAAGTATAGAGAAAGTATTGTAATCGTGCAAAAAAATCTCTTGAAATTTTAACAATTTTCACCGTATTACACCTCAGTCCTTCATCACATCCGAAGTATAGAGGACTTATTTTAATTGGGCAAAAATTATCAATCCAGATTTATCAATATTAAGAGAAAAACTGGGCTTTGCAATCCTGTCCGTATGTCTGTGTGTCTGTCTGTGTGTGTGTAAACACGATTACTTGAGTACCGTTACAGCTAGGTCGATGAAATTTCATATATAAGTATTTTATCAAAATCGTAGATCCGTATCAACTTTTGAGCGATTTCCGATAACCGGAAGTGGTACTTTTTTCGACTTTGAATTTTTCAAAGCCTATAACTTGAGTACTATTTCAGATAGATAAATGACATTTCACATATGAGTAAAACATCTAATTTTCTACCTTCTGTTAAATTTTGAGTAATTTCCGTTGACCGGAAGTAGTAATTTACGCTACTTCCGATTTCTCAAAAAACTAATGTAAATTTTTAAAGTACTAATAATATTGCGCACTATTATGCACTTTTTTATTTGGCGTTCACTTGGTGTGCAATTCTTTTGTCTACGAGATTTTATTCTATTTTTTAAACTTTTATTTAAAATGGATTAAAAATCATGTATATAGCCCGAGTTCCCATCCCCTGTTGTTTTATATAAGAATATTCGAGAACGTTTAGGGGAGATCACTCCCGGTTTATATTAATGAAGATGAAGAAACAAAATATTTAAATCATTCCGGTTTCGAAGGCGAATGTTACTTTTGTTCCTACAGTTTAGGAAGACATAACATTTTATTTGAGAACAAGTTCAACACTCATTGCCGATATGCTGCTAGTAAAATGATTTTTTTTATAAACCGTTAGTCACTAAATGGGATACACTGTGCTGTGACCACAAGTAGTTTGACCATTGTTGTTTGACTCTGACTTTCGCCCACTGATTGGCTTTATACAGTTTGCTTCAGGTCCACGTAAAGCCTAATAGGTTTTTATTTTTGGAGATAAAATGAACACCAAATAGGCATCAAGTGAAATATTTGGTGAACTAAACGACAGATCAGCAATAGTTTAACAGTATATATGTAGGCCTGCAACTCGTTTAAAAGATGTATGATACCATGCTAAAATTATTCCTTTATAATGATTTGTTGTCGTGTCGATAAACAAAGCACATTTTGTATTTATTAAACATTGTATAAATGCTGAACTAAATTCTACAATCTAAACTACATATAATGCTGTTCAGTAAAATTACCGTTGTACCCATTTTTACGATAATGATATTTTTCCCACAGAATATAATTGATAAACATCAAAGTAAATGACTTAAAATTACAAATAGATCATTTTACATTAAGTTTATGGACTTAAAATTGAGGACGTTCGCTAGTGCTTTGGGCGGTATGAAAATAAAAATAAATGCATACTAATCAATTATACACAATTAAAAACATCTAAAACTTTATAATACTTAGTTATCAATAACATAAAAATAATTGTTTAAAACTAGTCTTATTAAATGTTCCCGTTTGTGCCAAAGACAAGTGGGCCATGTAAAGTGCATTTTATCTTAGGTATGGTGTGGTCGGTACGATACCTAGCCGACTTGATTTCCCTAATGTAAGCCAGGTATCCATCAGAGCTGGGTGGACTCAGGGACTCAGGAATGTCAGGAATATTTATGTAGGTAAAGCCACAACTAAATCAAACATTCTAGAGGGAATATAGTAATATGTATTTTTTTTATTTCAAAAAGACCAATTAAAAAGAATGCTTTAATTTATTTAATTTTGTAGTAAATGCAAACACCATATAGTATAGGCAGCACGGAAAATGATTTTTAATAGACCCGTTTGTTTTTAAATGTGACTAAAATGTGTATTACTTTAGTCCGTGTCCACTATTAGCCATTGCAAGTTTGTTGTGTCTACATCAGGCCAACGTATTGTATTAACATTGAGAAATAAAGCGCCAGTTAGGCTACATGTTCAACAGTTTATATAAAAAAAAAGAAAACAATATTGATCTATTAGAAAAGATTTGGCGACCTGCATAATTAAACCAATTAAAGTTTTTACTCAAAGTACATATACAGTTAATACTATAATAGATTTCAAGTTAACTAAACTGTCGATCGACAAAATGATGCAAGTAGTTCAGTACATCTTATTTGCCAGATCTAGTTTTAATCACAATACATTTTTTTCGTTCAGAATGATATATTGTTTTCAGCTACAACTACGATGTCCAGGAAAGTTGACTTTTGTCTCGTACAGTCCATACGTAATTCATCTAGTAAACAACCTATTTATGCGTGACTACATTGTATAAGAGGCAATGGACTGTGAAATCGTCAATGGAAATATTGTTTCCGTTTGAGCTTCACCATTACCTGTAGTTTGTATTTGATTCCAAGTCCCAAATGTAAATAAGACAGGTCTGTAAGTTTTAAAAACAATAATTACATAATATACTTTAAAATTAGTACGAAATAAAATAGTGCTGATTAAAAAGATACACATCTCTACCAACATTTGAATAACCAGGAACATTACACATATAGTGATATATCTCATCTCTTCTAATGTTACAATTTAATATGACACGACATTTTTAAAATCTTTTTATTTTATATCCTCGGAATTTTTTATAAAATTGTCGATCCAGTTTCAGAATATGCGTAAAACAGATGTTAACAATAGTTTGTATCTTCCTAGATATCCATATCTTTCTCCTTCCCAGGGAGTTCCACCCAAGTGCCTGTCTGTCCACATTTATTTGAGACTTTTGCTACCTACATCTTATCTGTATTGCCATGGTTCATGCCTTGTCCTTTTAATTGCAGGTGTGTTAGACTCTATGTCCTGACGATCCAATATCAGAATATGTGTAAAACAGTTGCTAACTATAGTTTGTATCTAGCCTCTGTTGGTTTCGGAGACTGTGTTTGGATTAAACACAAATAATAAACAAAGGGAACATATCTATGCAATGTATTCACAAAAGTCTATATAACAGAGTATTTAGTAAAATCATGAAATAGGATAATATTATGTCTTGTTAGTATGGCTACGCTTCTTGTTATTGTGTATATCGTAGATACGCACTTTGTATAATCATTGTTAACGGTGTAGCGGATGTGTAGCGGATGGGTAGCGGATGTGTGAGGCAATTAACGAAAGGCCGAGTCAGAGGCAGGACGTGTCGTCTGAGCTGTCTGTATATAAGCATAATGTACTAAGGTTAACACAGAGAACTGTGTATGTTTAAGTAATGGAACAAATTAACACGTAAAATCTCTAGCCTTAAAATTAAGGTCAGTTCCTAGCACTTGTCCGTGTCTCCATTAAGATTAGCTTGCTTCCCTGTCCCCTGATAAAGTATTAAGTCGCTACTCATCTAGCACTAGCAAGCCCCCCCCCCCACGTTTTGTAACTGAAAGGCTTCCCCTCTAGCACTATCTGTCTCACCACCATTTCCCCTCTCTTCCTCACATGTCGTAAACTGCTAGTATCATGCTATTTTTGTTATATTAGCAAGCCTTGAAATAAAACAAAGTACAAACTTTTCCTATATCGAATGTACTAGCTGATAATAATACATTTGAATAGCTAACTTATTCAATGACCTGTTACTGCGTTAGAAACAATAGCCCTAATTAATAGTAAGCAATTAAAATGTGTACCTGTTTGTTAAACATACATATACTAATTTTTATTTCCACAATTTTTGTTTAAAATTAGTTATATAGAACCGTAGCAGCGTAGCAACAAAATGTTTGGAACAGCTTGCCCTTAGGTCTCTTTTCTAAAGTGATTCAATTATGCTGATTTTATTTCCCAGTTTCGCACATAGTATGTAAATGTCGTTTAGAAATTGCATTTGCGAAAAAAGAAAAAAAAATACATCGTGTTAGTTACTTCCCATTTTCTTGTCAGAAATAATCCAAGGGATGCTACCTAAAACGTGTTTTTAATTGTCTTAAAATGAAAAGCAAATTGAAATACGTTTTACCAAAACGTCTTAAAATAAATGTTTAAAGTAATGTTTTTATTTTGTTTTCGAGAGAGAACTTATGCATATTTTTTTTTCATTTTTTAACGTTAATGTGTATGGTTAATGCAACAAATGTATTAAATAATTAAACTTTACTAAAATAAGTATTCAATTTAACAATGTTAGTTTTCTTCTTTTATATTGTGTAAGTATTTTTTGCGATTGATTACGCAACTATATTTTAATCTAATACTATTTTAATTTTTAATGTTACCACATTACTCTCTCTAGCAAGGTTTCTAGTAATAGAACACATTAAAGTTTGATTAAAGGGTCAAGGTTTGTGAGGTGCCGTTTTTTTTTTATTTACTTTTATATATATATATATATATACTTTTTATTTTAATTTGAGAAGCGAAAACAAAATGATTAAAAAATTTAGATTCCTGTAAGTTAGAGATCGAAAGCTCGATTAAACTTACTTGTCCCACTGTTTAGTGCATAACATTTAATTTTATGAGAATTTTAACATCCAATGCAATTATGCTGCCAAGGAAATGATTATTTTTTAATGAAATCGTTTGCAACTAAATGGGATACAAAGTGCTTTGAACACAAGAGGTTTAGACATTGTTCTTTTGAATTTAGATTTTGCCAACAAAATGGCTTTTTTTTCACTTTGCTTTTGGGGTGAAATAATGCTTATTTTAATTTCTTTTAACTATAAAGCAATATTCCGTAAAGTATATACATAATTATTTTTAAAAAGCTAAAGCATATGATATGATAAAAATACACACATCTATATGCAGCCACATTTTAAACTAAAGTATATTTTAAAAATAACTTATATTTTTATTGTTGTTTTCACTTATGTATTTTTACTTTCTCGTATGTACGAAGTATAGAGAAAGTATTGTAATTGTGCACAAAAATCACTTGAAAATTTAACAATTTTCACCGTATTACACCTCAGTCCTTCATCACATCCGAAGTATAGAGGACTTATTTTAATCGGGCAAAAATAATTAATCCAGATTTATCAAAATTAAGAGGTTTTATGCGTAATCCAGTCCGAAAAACTTTGCTTTGTAATTCTGTCCGTATGTCTGTGAGTCTGTGTGTGTGAG
Source organism: Physella acuta (assembly GCF_028476545.2). Taxonomy (NCBI): domain Eukaryota; kingdom Metazoa; phylum Mollusca; class Gastropoda; family Physidae; genus Physella; species Physella acuta. The sequence continues at coordinate 76,557 of NW_026732412.1, forward strand.
TCTGTGTGTAAACACGATTTCTTGAGTACCCTTACAGCTAGGTTGATGTAATTTCATTTATAAGTATTTTATCAAAATCGTAGATCCGTATCAACTTTTGAGCGATTTCAGACAACCGGAAGTGGTACTTTTTCTACTTTGAATTTTTCAAAAGCCTATAACTTGAGTACTATTTCAGATAGATAAATGAAATTTCACATTTGAGTAAAAGTTCTAAATTTCTACCTTCTATTAAATTGTGATTAATTTCCGTTGAACGAAAGTAGTAATTTACGCTACTTCCGATTTCTCAAAAAACTAATGTAAATTTTTAAAGTACTAATATTATTTCGCACTATTATGCACTTTTTAATTTGCGTTCACTTGGTGTGCGATTCTTTTGTCTACGAGATTGTATTCTATTTTTAAAACTTTAAGTATTTAAAATGGATTAAAAATCATGTCTATAGCCCGAGTTCCCATCCCCTGTTGTTTTATATAAGAATATTCGAGAAAGTTTAGGGGAGATCACTCCCGGTATATTAGTTATCATTATCTAGAATAAAAACAATGAGTTGTGTAAAAAAATGTACATACTTGCGAGAATCAGCATTTATCATCATTCAATAGGCTGTTTGCGTCTCAACTACTGCAATTGAAATAATTAAACAACGGAATACACTTTAATGTCATGTCATTGAAACTGTATTTTATACTATGTTTATAGTACTTAAAAAAAACTAAAAAAGTCAAATGCAAACTTAAAGGAAGCAATTTTTTACAGGTTTCTACAAACTTTAATTTATTTTGATAATACTACAAAAGTTAATTTTGAGAGATGTTACGTGTATTTTAACGAATCTTGAGAGCATAAAGTCATTACTGTCTTCAGGAAATATTTTGAACCAAGCAGCAAATCTCTCACACAAGTAAGCATCCTCTAGACCACCTAGATTGGAAATGGGATATAATTACAATTTATTCTGGTCTGAAAAATATCAACACTCATAATAAAATTTCAAATGACAACAATTTCCTGCTATTGTGGTGGTACGATATTGTTAACAGACACGTGCAATAATAAAATCTTTATTTAACTATATAGATTATTAACTTACAACAATCAGTTTAATACGTATCTAAAGAAAATTAAGTTTGATTATTTTAACGTTAATAAAGCGCCACAACCATTTTACTCGCCAATCAATATTTATATTACCAAACTACATACTATATGTGTTTTACAAAGGTCAAAAGCACATATAGTAGCTGTCAGCATATTAAACGTAACTCATTTTGATAAGTCAATTTATATATATTCATATAAAATTAAACTTTAAATTAATTGGAGAGAGATATTCTAGCATATGTCTCTATCTAATCTAAACTATGATAAAGTCGTCATTCATTTTCTTTATCTAACTATTTATAAACGGTTATGCCCTATACACTCCGGTTTACAAAACCATCTGACGTTTTCTTACAAATACTATTCAAACTAAGAATTGACAATACATCTATCTGATCTCCTTCAACATAGAACCACTCATATAATTTTTGTGATAATGCTGACAAGGATAATCCACACCACATACAGTGTTATTAAATTAAGCTACACTCACAGCTCAATACTCGCGTGGCAATGTTACCAAAAGTTTTAAGATTCACACAGTTTTGACAATGTTTAGCACAATGTTACTATACGTGTCTCATTTTATTCAGACGTTATAAAGTTACCCTAAACCAGGGGTTCCCAACTTTTTTTACTCTAGAGAAAATTCTAAAGTATCGGTAGGGTGGCGGGCACCATCTATTTCAAATCGACAAACTCCTTCCAGAGGCGTAGCGACCCTTCCCGTCACCCGGGGACAAAACGTTCGATTTGCACCCCCTCCCTCAAATTTTGGATTAACTCCCCCACCTCAAATTTTCGATTTGCATCCCCCCCCCCCCTCAAACTTTCGATTTCCATCCCCTTCAACCTTTCAATAATGTTTATGAAAAAATTCTGTCTCTGTCGAATAGTGAGAGGCGGGCACATACGAATCGTTCGGCGGGTGCCATGGCGCCCGCGGGCACGGGGTTGTAAACCCCTGCCCTAAACTCTCAACCCTATTTACACACTGAATTTAAGAATGTTGCATAAACGTTACATCGCCACCAAATATACTAATGCTGCTCTAAGCTTTTTACCTACGAAAAATATATTACCTTGCAATATAACTTGTGTTGTTTAAAATGGAGGTGCCTCACAAAATTGACATGGATTTTATTTCTTCCCTTATCAAAATTAATAATAGCAAGGGATACAACTTACTTATCAACAAAACAATGTATTAAAATAGAGATCATTTACATAATATATGATAGCATGTTTGTATAAACATGATAAAAAAAAACATATTTTTTGTCAGAAATATCGTGAACATATGTTTTGTTTGTTTCTAAAATCAATTTTTTAAATTAAAAATTGATGAAAATCAAACCTCTTAGATATGCTTCAAATTATTTTTTAAACGTTCAATATTTGATAATTTATATCATTACATAACATTTGTATAAGTGTTATTATTCTTATTTTTTGTGTGTACAGAAGAGCACAATTATTTGAACATTACCAAAAGTATGGATACTCTTACTACGGATTAAAGTAATTGTTGAGAGGTCACAGCAGCCCGTCTTTATAAAAACATGCTCATATTTGTTATTGGTTTTTCTGTCCTTATCAATAACATGTTTTTCTTTAATTCTACTTATGTTATCTTTCCTTTACTTAGTAATTTTTTAATCAGTGTGGTCGAGTCGGTAAAGCTTATTGTTGCTAAACTGTTAAGTCACGAGTTTGAACTCTCGGGCAGATGAGGCTCGATATCTGGGGACAGCAACTCTTCTAGGAGAGACAATTATATAACACGTTACAAGAGGGTAGGAATAAAGGGCGCAGATATATTTTTTAAGGGTGCTGAAGTAAAAACACAATTGTTAGGATGTAAGTACGATATTGCTTTATTGTTTTAGAAGAGTTAAACAATTAAAATGAACTACTTTTCCTTACCTATAATTGTATAACCAATTCATTAAAACATTAAACGAAACATCCTACTTAAGTTAAAAAAAAACTGGCCGGAGATATGAATTAAATATTCGTAACCCCTACCACACACACACACAAATTAAATTAAATAAAAAATATAATTGAATACCTAAATGTACTGCCTTACTCTTTACAAAACAAAACTATTTTAAAAATGTGTAAGAGTTTTGCATGATTCATATCGAATAGAACATGTCATGACAAAATAACATAACACTAGATACCAAATAATTATTATAAACAAATTAGTTGCGTAACTAATGATAATTAACAGCTTCTAAAGTGGATTGGTATAGTATATTATTTCATTTATAAATGTATTATTCTGGGAATACATGTGCAGAATTTTATCTGAATTAATACTATATTTTAAATAACAAATCAAATATATTTAACTAATCCTAATCAAATACCAAATGATAAATTAAAAATGTAAGTGGCTCTTTAAAAACTGCGAAATGTTGTAAATTGTAACTTTTTGCTCTTCTGTCTCACAAGGTTGTCGATGTTTTATTTAATTAGTAAACTATTGATGCACTAATTATGTCAATTGTATACATTTAATTTTGATTTATTACGATACATCGGCGATAAAATTCCACTGTTCGTCAATACGTATACATATAATGTTTTTTTAGCTTTGAAAAATGGAAATACGTTTTAATATAACGAACATTATATATGTAACTGGTATTTAATACAAAAATAGCTTGCAGTCGAGAAACAAAAACCAGATCTTCCTTGAACACGTCGGAATGAATCTCTAACTCTTTTGTTTCCTTAGCTGATACATTTTCCCTTAAATTATGTTTTCTGTTATATATATATATATATATATATATATATATATATATATATATATATATATATATGTATGTATATATATATATATATATATATATATATATATATATATATATATATATAATTATATATATATATATATATATATATATTCATTTTGTAAGGTCTTATTAGTTTTAGGGGTCAGGAGGCGACGAAATTTCATTAAATAGAGAGGTAGCGACACACAGAAAATTGCTTGTTTTTTTATGTAAGGATGTCCACTTGAATTTTTTTTTGTTTAAGAAGTCTTAAATAAAAAAAGAAACTGCACGTGTTTTCTTTCAATGTGTTACCAAGATTTAAAACATTTAGACACCCTAGAAAAGCCGTGTAAAAAAAAGTTTCTCCTTAAATGGCTGATATACAAGTACTCGTGTCAAGTAATTTATGTTGACAAATAACTCAGACAATTTATCCCAGATAAACTATCTCAAGATTATTAATGTTTTTACATGCATGGTTATACGTTGTGTATTGTACATCGTTTACTAACCGTCATCACATCTACATAGTTACATTGACAAGGTTTAAATACAATCAATCCAAAACGAGACACCTAAAGAAAAAGTAAATAGAACTAGAACATATGACAACATTTTTGTTGTGAAATAAAAAGCCTATGGCTAATTATAATTTCTCACACTTAAGAATGCCCTGTGTACGTCTAATACTTCTCTAAACTTTCCATTGTATACATTGCTATAGCATGACTTACTCTTTCTATCACCATTATTTCACAATTAGTGTGATGTTTAATTATAGGTCTACTTTCGTTTGCGTCAATAAAAATAGATAGTTTGTTCTTTATAAACTTTAAACAAAACGTATGAATACTGATTAAGTCAATTACATGTATTAAGATAAAATTAATCTATAAGGAGTTGGTGGAGAAAAGTCTGGCATACGTCTTCTTGTGACCTAAACTATTATTGAGTTGTCATGCAATTTATTTTCTTTGCTATTTATAGTGTGTTGCGCTGTACATTCCATGTAAAGCACAATGTAACAATGTTGTCATAGAAACACTATTCAAACTAAGATTTGATTATACAGCTCTCTGAACTCTTTCTACATAAACCATCAGAATTAAAATGTGTGATAATGCTGCCTAGGATACACCATTCAACATCCGCCTTTATAGAATTGCTCTAAACCCTCCACACGTATGACAATGTTACCAAAACCTTTGAGATTCATCCAATGTTTACAATGTTGAGACTCACTATGTATCTATCGTTCCACGTAATCGTTTTAATTTTACTATAAGTGTCACATTCCACATACACGTTCTGAAGTTATCCTTAACTATCATCTCTATTTACACATTAAATTGGATCATGTTGCTTAAGCGTTACATCACCATAAAATGTATTGTTAGTCCTATAAGCTTTTAAACATACAACAAACATAATACATTGCAATCTAAGTTTTTGTGTCTAAAATATAGGTGTTTCACAAAATTGACAAATCGCTTGTTACTTCCCTTTTTTAAATCAATGTTACCATGGCATGAAACCTAAACTTATTTACTAAAGAATGTATTAAAATAAATATAATTTACGTATATGCTGGTTCACATTTACATTATAAACATGCAATGCAAAACAATAAACACATTTTTATTTGGCAGTATGAACATTTATGGTGGTTTTTGTTTCTTACAACCATTTTCTTAAATATGTAATTCGACGAAACCTCTAAAATACGTTACAAATGATTTCCAAGACGTTAATTTTTGTTTTAAATAAATAGCTATAGTAATCGTTAAAGGTTATCGGATATTCAGATGTTGTTTTTTTTTTTTTTTTTGCATTCAAGTTTACAACTACATTGTTACACTACCAACAGTACAGATCTTCTGACTTCCGATTAAAGTAACTGCAGATCTTTAGAAGCACACTAAGCAGCCTATCATAGTAAACACATATAGATATCTGTAATAGGTTGTTTCCTTTCCTCATCAATTACGTTTTTTATACTATTTATCTTATCTTTTCTTAAAATAGTAAGTTTTCTAATCATGTAACACATTACAATAGGATAGGACTTTTATAATGGTGGTGAAATTATAAAATGTTAGATTTCAAGTGCGATAGTTTTTTAGATGAATTACAATGCAATTCCTTACCTATATTTTTTTAACCAATTTAAACCGCCAAACTTAATAGTTAGTCAGGAATTTAATTTTTTTCATGCATCTATTCTGTCGACATAAAACCTACAATATTTATTATCCATAACACACAATAGAAAACAAAATGAACATTTTTTTTTAATATAAGCTTTAAATATCTACATTAAACTACACATGATAAAATCAAATCATAATTTTACGCACATTATAGTTAAAAAAATAAGAAAATTGTGTTTTACTAAATAAAAGATCAGCAATAGTACATAGTTATGCCAGTGAATCTGATTTACCCGATTTCTGATAAGAACGTTCTACTGTTTAGTTTAGATTTCTGTATCGCTTCTCAGCTGTAACGACACTTTCCAGTGACATTGACTTATGTTTTATGCGGTCCAGTCCATATGGAGACCATCTTGGAAACGTCACATTGTTGGGTTACTGTAATGTAGAATAGACAGTAAACTGTGATCCTGTTCATGGAAGCTTATCCTACACCAATCGTCTGTATTTGACTCAATGCCCCAAATGTAAACAAAGCCTTATTAACGCCACGGACGTGACGATATCGAAAGTGTGTTTGAAGTATCTTTGAACCACGTCTGTTTGTTGTTGTTGTTTTTTTTTTTTTTTTTTTTTTTTCTACTTTAACATACGTCACGAGCACTGGACAGGTCGACCTTAATTTTGCCGAGTTACTTCCCATTATAACACATCAAAGTTTTCAAGGGAAGCAACCTATACAAATAAATAATTATTAAATGTTTATGATTTGTAAAACACTTGAATTATCAATGTAAATGCTATTATTTTATTTCATCAAAAATAATACTTTTTTTTTGAGAATTAGAATTGATTTTATGTCTGTTAAAACATGTCATTTATTTCTTTCATTTTTCTTTTAAATTAACACATTAGCTATATTAAGTGCACAACTTATAGAGGTTTGATTATTCAAAATTTACAGTGCTTAGCTAATCTTGCAGATCGTTGATTTTTTGATAATTTTTCTTTTATTTAAATCATTCATTATTTTTGTACTGAATATTCTATTAGTAGACGTTTTATTTATTCCGAATAATCTGTGATGAAAGTCCACTGTTCGTCAATGTCTTAACAAACTATTCTTCAGCCATAACAATGAAAATACTTTTAGATGTAATCAACATTATGCACGAAATTTGTATGTTGTACAAAAAAAAGGTTTCAGCCGAGAAACAAAGAACAGATCTCCATTGAACACGTCGGGACTAATCTCTGACTATCTTTTCCTCAGCTGATACAATCTCCCTTAAGTTCTATTTTTTCTTTAATATTTTATTTCATCGTGTAAGGTCTCAATAGTGTTGGAGGGCGAGAGACGACGAGATTTCATTAAAAAAACTCAACACACCTGTTTACAATAGTAAATGTATTGTGAAAGTTTGACAATGTTTGTGTACTGTTAAATGTGATATGATAAACTGTATATGCTCCTGTTATAACCATATACTGTGCAGCCATGATAGTAGGCGAAGCATCGTTCAGATTATTGTGCCCATTGTAATTTAGTATTAATTAAACAATAAATATTTATACATATATTTTAATGGCTCGTTATTTGTGAATAGGATGTCGTTTCAACATATTTTGTTGTTGTTCTATAGTTCTATTTATTTCTACGCGCAACCTTCCCTAACTTGAACCCGGTACTCAAATAAGCTGGGTGGACTCAGGGACAATCTACGGTCTTGAATTCCGATTCTAACGTAAGACTTTCTGGTTAGAAGTTATAAACTCTACCATTTGACCTTAACATACCATGTCAATTACCTTAAAAACTTGAACAGAGACAAGTAATACAAATGTATTAAAACCATAAATTAAGCAGATATTTAGAATTATATGTTAAATTAGAACATTTAATAAACTTATTATGTAATTAAATAGCTATTTTCAGGCAGTCTTTTATACACGTTTAAAACAAGGGCAGAAACATTGTTTTACAATGTTAGTAAGAAAGCCGAACCTACCTGTGTGTAAGGGGGTATGTCTGTCCATGTCTGTTGTGTCGAACATCTGGGCTCTACAGAAGCAACACACCCATTTCTTATGGGGGAAGTGGACCTTGCAGTGACGTCACATTTTACCACGTTCGTTGGTCACGTGACCACACAAGGCACCGTCATCAACAGATCTTGGTACACAGCAGTGCATGATTCCTTCACCTGAAAGTAACCAGTTTTAATATAATATACGTGCTCATACTTTGTTAATAAAATATACGTGCTCAAACTGTGTTCATAAAAAATATACGTGCTCAAACGTTGTTAATAAAATATACGTAATTAAACTTTGTTAATAAAATATACGTGCTCAAAATTTGTTTATAAAATATACGTGCTCAAACTTTGTTAATAAAATATATGTGCTCAAACTTTGTTAATAAAATATACGTGCTCAAACTTTGTTAATAAAATATACGTGCTCAAACTTTGTTAATAAAATATACGTGCTCAAACGTTGTTAATAAAATATACAATCAATTTAGGTTACTTAGTAAATACTGCATGGTATATTACAAAATTATGTTATCACGTAAATGATGCATCACATCTAAGTAGATTTAAAATGTGTATTAACTAAACTTTCGTCTAATAATAGAGGTTTGAATATAGCATTGCTAGTTACCTCCCATTTATATGCTAAAAAGTCTCAAGGAAATACAAATTATTAGACGATTTAACAAGTAGAAATACTGAAAAAAAATTAATTCGTATTTAAAAATTATGAAAAATTTGATATTTTTCGACCAAATGTAACATCGTACGCATTCAGGTATGCCTAATACTTATAAATAATTAAATATATGTATGCTTTAATTATAATAAAACCAATGGAGATATCATTTTAAAATATACTAATTTGTAATTATTCATTTTAATCAGTGTTATCAAGGAAGTTTCAATTCAAATGTCTTTAATATTTTTTCAATAATATATATCTAGTAAATACCCACATTACATCTATCAAATTCTTCCAATTCCATCTTGCAAGATATCAATGATGTCTTTAGTTCTTAAAGAAGACTCCGCCTGCTTGTCCATTTTGGCGCCCTCTCTTTCACCTCACCCGAGTGACTGTCATGTCACATGTGTGTGAGACTTTCTAAATGTGTGCTCCACCCGAGTGACTGTCATGTCACATGTGTGTGAGACTTTCTAAATGTGTGCTCCACCCGAGTGACTGTCATGTCACATGTGTGTGAGACTTTCTAAATGTATGCTCCACCCGTGTGACTGTCATGTCACATGTGTGTGAGACTTTCTAAATGTGTGCTCCACCCGAGTGACTGTCATGTCACATGTGTGTGAGACTTTCTAAATGTGTGCTCCACCCACCGCCACTTCCTCCTGATCATTAATGTCATGGGTTTCTGCCTTTTCTTTCTAGACATGTCTATGTTAGACAATATATTGCTCTGCCGAACCTGTTTCAGAAAAATCTGAAGATATGTGTTAACAATGTTATATGGCTTGTCTCTATTGGTTTTGTAGACTCTAAATGTGGATTAAATATATGAATAATAAAAAGGGAAAAACATCAATACATGTGTTCACGAAAATCTATTAAACAAAATATTTTAGAAAAACCATCAACCAGGAAAATAGTTCGTAAAATTTCCAGTCACAAAACTAGGTCTAACCGAAGCACTTGACTATGTCTCCATTAAAATTGGCCTTACAATAATTCTACACATTAAAGGTCTCAGATCATATCAGCGTATTAAAACAATCTTTGCAAACCTTTTGCACTTAAGCATATTTGATACAAGAAGATGTTATTGTGTTACAACAATTTCGCAATATCGCACATGTCAGATACCAGTGCTAAATAAGGTCCAAAAAAAATTAGACATGGTAGTAGTTTCTTCCCATTTTTACTATGTAAATAATCCAAGGGATGCTACCTAAAAATGTAAATTGTAGTAAAAAGGAAAAATAAGAGAAATATATATTTATAATACATAATAATATTTCTTAAAATTTTTATCTTTTTTTATTTCCAAAAGAAAAATTATAGTGCTTTTTTATGACTGTTTATATTTTATTATTTTTTTATAAAGTTTGTACAAATTAAAAACAAAAAAAATTATTAACTCATTAAGATGTAGTATTGTAATTATTTAGATCAAACGTATGGGTTGTCGCAGTGTTTTTCCGTATGCCTTTAATGTTCTTTTTTGCGTTTATTACGCAACTATTCTTTATTATGCGTTAATTATGTAGATACTTGACGACAAATGTTATACACAAAGTAACTGCACTTGTGCAGTAATAAATAAACCGGGATTGATCTCCCCAAAACGTTCTCAAATATTCTTATATAAAACAACAGGGGATGGGAACTCCATATTAAATACCTAAAGTTTTCAAAATAGAACAAAATCTCAGGGGGTCGGCGTGGTCGAGTCGGTAAAGCTCATGGTTGATAAACCGAAAAGTCTCGAGTTCGAACCCTCGGGCAGATGAGGCTCGTAAGCTGGGGACAGCAACTCTTCTAGGAGAGACAACTCCAAAACTAAAAAACTGCTGCCTTGTAGTTTGTTCTTGGTTAGACAAAGGCTATGGAAGCAAATCCAAAAAGAAAAGCAGGCCTCAATGGCGCATAACCAGTTGACACGTAACGCTTAATTGTGTTGGAGGCGTGATCGAGTCGTCAAAAAGCTCATGGTTGATAAATTCGAACAAAGTCTCGAGTTCAAACCCACTGGCAGATAAATATCGTTCCCCTTCAGCACTAATAATTAAGAACGAAGAAGAAGAAGAAGAACACAATCTCGTAGAAAAAAGAATTGCACATCAAGTCAACGCCAAATGAAAAGTGCATAATAGTGCGCAATATTATTAGTACTGTATAACTGTGCATGCGTTTTTTGAGAAATCAGAACTAGCGTAACATAGTACTTGCAGTCAACACATATAGTATGCCGACCAAATAGTATGCCGACCAAATAACTTCAACACGTAGTATGCCGACCAAATAACTTCAACACGTAGTATGCCGACCAAATAACTTCAACACGTAGTATGCCGACCGGGAGCCGGACTTTTTCCCGAAAGACACTTGCCCGAATGCCGTTTGCCCGAAGGCCTATTTCTTGAATGGATACTTGACCGAATGCGACAAATGCCCGAATGGACGTTTGCCCGAATGCGACAAAAGCCCGAATAGACACTTGCCCGAATGCGACAAATGCCCGAATGCCACTTTTGAAAGTAGAAAAAGTTCTACTTCCAGTTATCGGAAATCGCTGAAAAGGTGATACGGATCTACACATTTTATATAATACTTATATATGAAATGTTATGATCATTGATATAACGGTACTCAAGTTATCGTGTTTACATACACACATACACAAACACACGTGCATAAAAGATAGTGACATGGAAGGTAGAGAACGTTGTTGCTATAGAATGAATGCTGGGTAGTTTAGGTTATGTTGTTTGTACGGAAGGAAATCTGTGTACTATAACTGGCCAGTCTACTTGGATATTAAATTAACGTTGTTAGTACTTTTGAATAAAAACACAAACAAAGAAAACAGAAAGAAAAAAGTATATTGTTTAGTATATCCATATTGTCTGTGACCAAGGAATTTGGTTGTGGAACGCCCACAATAATGGTTTGGAAAGGTCAAGGCCTCTCACAGAAATCTTAACAGGGTTGGAGGGGAATAGTCTAACGTCTGTCTTCCTGTGATCTAAACTATGCTTAAGTCGTTATTACTTTTTTCTTCTTATCTGTTTAGGCCTATACTGTGTTGCCCTATAAGCTCCATTGTTCACACACACACACTATGACAACGTTTTATAAAAAAAAATTCAAACTAAGAATTGATGAAACAGCCCTCTGATCTCCTTCTACATAAAATGTGATAAAGATGTCTTAACCATTTTAGATAATCTTTGTGATAATGCTGTCTAGGATACTCCATTCCACAAACAATGTTCTAAAATTTACCCTAAATCCCCCATTCAACACACATGTGATATTGTTACGAAAAACTTTAAGATTCACCCAGTTTTTTACAATGCTGTGCTACACCTTACCTCTCATTCTATTCAGATTTTTCAGCTAGACGACCTAGCACTAATCTTAGGTATGGTGTTTCGGCACAACACCATCAAACTACGCTATTCTCGACGAACTATACTCAAAGATCAACTCGACAACTCAACTTTCACAACGCACGACTATTCAACTCCAAACTAACTAAAAGTATTACCCAAATAAACAATCCTACCAACGCTACTATGTGACACTCAACTTGCGTTTTCCAACACACGATTACGCCATCTACCAAGAAGCAACGAATCAAATCTCGAACACTCTAAAACGATATACTTTCAACTCATGATAATCTTGAAGACCTATACTCAACTATCAACTCGATCACTCAAATGTTCATATCGTCTGTATTTCACTCAATGCCCTAAATGTAAACAATGTTTTCTGTAGTTTTATTAACGACACGGATGTGACGACCTCGGAAGTGTGTTCGAAGTATCTTAGCACCATGTCTATTTTGTGTCTACTTTAAGGAGCCAAGGATTTTAACAAACGCCACGAGCACTGGAACAGGTCGACCATTAATGTTGCCGAGTTACTTCCCATTATATCAAATCAATGGTTTCAAGGAAGACAACCTCTAAAAATAAATAATTGTTAAATGTTTATGCTTACTGAAACAGTTAAATTATAAATGTAAATGGTATTATTTCATTTCCTTAGAAATAATTTTTTTTTATTGAGAATTAGAATTAATTTTATGTATTTTAAAAAAAATAATTTTTTTTTTTTTGGTTTTTCTTTTATATCAATACATTAGCTATAACAAAGGCGCAACTTATAGACGTTTGATAATTCAAAACAATTATCGTTCTCTGGCTGCTATTATAGAGAAATACTTTTGATAACTGTTTTTCGACAATAAATATGCATACATATATTTTAATGTTTCTTTAATTGTGAATAAGATGTTGTTTCAACATGTTTAGTGTTGTTCTATAGTTTAATGTATGTAAACGCGCAACTTGCCCTAACTTGAACATGTTACTCATAAGAGCTACGTGGACTCAAGTACAATCTACGATCTTGAACCCCGATTAGAACTTGAGACTTTCTGGTTAAAAGACTAGACTTTACGTGGATAAAAAAATGATTAGATTCAAGCAATTTTTTTAATTTTGAGCTTAGCTCTTGGTTACTAGATCAAGCCATAATATCTGTATGGTATACATTATATGTGAAGTTGGACATATGGATATTAGTGGGAGCCCCAAACATGTCTGGCAAAATTAGAGATTAAATAGGGGCCTATACATCTAGCCATTTCAATTTGAATTACTTTTAACTTGAAGCAATATATGTTGATAAATCAAGTTTTGACCCGACTGGTACATATAGAGTGAATAAACACAATTTCACTCTAAGGTAATTCACGATTTCTAGCCGGTCAAACACTAAGCACTTTTTCTTTAAATGAATAGAAAACAAGTCATTTTTTAAAAGGCAATATTTGTTCTTCATCTTCTGCTTTCTTTTTACAGTGTGTACCCGACTGGTACATTCAGAATGAATAACCCTTTGAGGACCACAAGGAATGCAGGCATCATTTCAAATATCTGTGGACATATTTTGTAGTAAAATGACAGTAGATTTCAAAAATGTTAACGGTTTTCTGAAATCTTAAATAGTTTTTGGGATACAGCATGGGACATATATGTCCCAATGGTCCGCAAGGGAAAGTTATCGAAAATAGGTTGTGTTATGTGCTATATCAAAATGTTTATACGAAAGAGGATCAAACGTGTGTTTGTTGATCTGGTACATTGTAAACTAAGAATATCAGTAATGAGAACACAAGCATGTCTTTTATGAGTGTATAATCATCTATGAATGAAGCTTTTGGAAGCACTAATGTGATGTTATGCAATATGGCAGACATCACACATATTGTCATCTCAATCTTTTCCCTTGCCCATTGTGCATAACTTCTGCGTTTTTTTTCTTCATTTGATTCATCGACTTGTGTTCAGACTGTGAGGTTGAAGTGAACTTCTTACCTCTACAACCAGGTCTTGAAGTGATATTTCTTTTATGTAATCCCTACATGGGAGCTCTCGCTATCATTTGCATATATTCAAGCTTGGTTTTGCATTGTAGCCAGGCTTGAATTCTTGTTAAGTGTGCGTTTAAAAGCTTTTTTTTTTACTTAAAATCTATATCTTTGCCTCACATAATCAACATATGAAACATGGAGATCAGGTTCCGTGAACTAGTAGTCTTCAAATTTAGAAGTACATGGTATCCCATCACAAGTTTCTTTCTAAAAAATCTCCATATGTCTTGCGAATGAGTTTGAAAATGAAACACTCGCTGTTTACAATTTTCAATAATCAGAGCTACCAAACACTCAAAAAAAAATTCAAAAATAACATTGGGATCTTAATTACAACCAACATCTATTGTAAATTTCCCATAACCATAGCCAATAACTTGTATTTGAAAGTGTGTTTCCAGAAGCCTCTAGTTGAAAACAATATCTTGCTTCAGTCTCCTTTTTCAAATCTCACGAGGACGTTTGATTGTTCGTTGGGCAAATGATGTTCTATTGATGATAATGTAAAGTGTCAGCTTTGGGTCTAGGACATTACCCCTCCCCCGTCAAAAAACTCAACCCCCCCCCCCCCCCCGTGATGTTGAAGAACACTGCCCTTAATCCCAAATTCCAACCATATATCTAACCCTAAAACCGTAACATTAGCCCTAACCTAATCCTAGTCCCAATTTATTCATAATTAGACATTGGGTAATTGCTCCGAGGTGGAAATATCGGGTGGGGGGAGGTATATGTCCGAGTGGTAATTGTCACTATTAACGCTCATAAAGGGGAAAATCTAGTGTGCATCCTATATTTTTGTACGGGGTGTTCTAAAAGTCATATACACGATTACATGTATTTTTTACGAAATGACAGCGCGGCATGTTAAAAAATACTGATCGGCTGCACGACCATGCAGATGATAGGGCATATTAGTCTATATAGCATGTGAGATTGGTGATGTATGCAATGTATGCAAAATAGAATGACTAGAATGAGGTGTAGGCTTTATCACTGGTGACAATCTGTTCTGGGACTTAACAGGTTATTCAATTATATCTTTTCCCCTCTTTTATCGACATTTTTCTACAGAAAACTAACATCTTTTTCATCAAAAAGCAAGTTGTTTTCATCGTCATTATTGTCTATAAACAGTATTTGCTCAGTATTTTGTTCAGTGATAGTAAATAAAAGCTCTGCCCCTATCTGTATTCAACTGCGAAAACACAAGCTTTGCGACATTGAAAAAAAAGTTAGCTCCCTTCCTGACCGAGCAAAAATAATTACTCTTTAAAAAAAACAAGTGAAACTATTAGGAAAAACACATGTAAATATAATACATCATAAGTAAACCTTAAAAAACCTCCAGTTATTTATCTCTGTTACATTTCGTATTTATTATATAAAATGTAAACTGAACCCTTGCAAATGGTCCAAAAGTGGAAAGTTTCCATAAATATGACAACAAAACTATCTCATATATACCGAAAACAGCCGTATTTAGATTAAGTCTGAAAGCTCATGGTTGATAAATTCGAACAAGTCTCGAGTTCAAAACGTCTAGCAGATAAGGCTCGATCCCCTCCAACACTAAAAAATTAAGAACGAAGAAGAAGTAGATTAAGTCTATCATGCAATAATTGTTTTCAAAGCAAATTCAACAACTCTATGCTATTTCCAATTTCGTTTGGCAATAATTTGAAAATTTGGGACACCGGTGTTTCTTTGTCCTCAAAGGCAATGTTTCTTCCAGACTTTTTTCTCCGGGGGGGGGGCACTTTAAATTTTCGTGGGGGACACTGTTAAAAGTATATATTTTCTGTATAAATTATATAAATTTCATTTCGTTCAGGGGGGGGGGGGCGGTAGAATGTTTTCTTGGGGGCTTCGCACCCCCCCCCCCCCCCCGGAGAGATGCCCGGAAGAAACTCTGCTCAAAGGGTTTAATGTCATTGTATTGCAATAAACTCACAACTTTACAAAACCATTTTGCCCTACATTCTGTATTTCTTATTCCACACACAATGTAACAATGTAGCCCTGTGTTTGTAAACCTACATAAAATGTTTAGTTTTTATGCTTGTGTTTTTTTTTTATTGTTGGCATGAAAAACCATTTAACACTGTGCTAGTTACTTCCCATGTAAACAATAAAAAATACCAAGGGATGCTAACCGGAAATTCAATATGACCTATTAACGAGTACTGACAAAAATAATTCTTATTTACAAATTATGACAACAAAGGCCTGAGTAAAATTATTATTTTTATCATAAAAAGTGCTGTACTTATGTATGTATAAAAGATTCATTTAAAAAAATATTCGTATGCTTTAATTCAAGAAAACCAATGGTAATATCTTTTAAACAATATGTACATTGTAATTATTCAAGTTAATCCGCGTTCGCTGTGGTGTGAGTGGTTTTACTTCTACAATATGTATGCAATAACATAATTAAAAACCCAAATCAATATAAATATTTTACCGGCCATAATACGAAAAAAAAGCCTGCCAACACTGGTATTCCACACAAAACTGGACAAACCAACAATGAAACCAACCACACACCAACCCACCTCAACAGGTAATCTCAACAGCTCAACTAACATCACAAACAATAACAGGGAATGCAATTACGTCACAGATTGACACCACAAACCTCAAACATAACAACTGATCAGCAACCACAGCCAACACCACCACACCAGACGTACCTCATACCAAGGTCACACAACCACATATTGCTACAAAATAGCGAAATTAAATATAAACAACATACGATGATATAATGCAATGAAACAATGAATTACAACAGGCAATACCATTATGCAACAACAGCATGCAAAAACAAATGCAACAATAAAATGCTTCGACAATATGCATTTACAGTACAGCATGCAAAATTGAATCAGCAAAATACACATCCAATAAAAACATGTAATGACGAAAATATTTGTACCGCAAATACAACATGCAGTAACATTATGTTGGATAGCAACTTGTAAGACTCAACAACAGAACTACAAGAGAAATAATGGAAGGGGTTATTCTTAATCAATACAATAGTAAAGTTTTCTCAAAAAAAGAGTTATTGGGACACACATACATGGGGTTGCCATTAAGACCAAGTCTAACCGTTAACTTTCTTGTACCAGACTAGACATGGCAAACCATCTTTTAAATTAAAATAATATTTCAATTTGAGACAAACTCTGGCGCACTAGATCTGGGCTTAAACTCGATAGCGTATACATTCAAGTTATTGAACTTTCGTATCGCATTGGGAGCCAGAAGTTTGTCAGACAACTCCTAGAAATGTAATATAGTCACTTACATTTGTTTTTCTTTTAACTTAATAAGAATACTGTATGGATGAAATAATTTAGGTTATTATGTGGTACATCAAATTAACGCATATGACAATATTTAATCAAAGTGTAGGTTAGATCTAGTTTCAAGAAAATGTTTTGTCTAATTATTTCCTATTAACTCACATCATTGTTTCCAGGGGCAACAACCTTTAATTACATTTCACAAAGCTATTAAGAATAGATTATTTTCTTTTAATTTTACACAAATTGATGCAATTAAAACGCATGCCAATTCAAACAATTATAGTAATACGAGTGTTTACGAGTGTGTTTATTTTTACTTCCCTACCCTGCACAAATTAAAAGTATTTTTTTTTTGTAAATTTAAACTCAATAAAATAAAAGCTAAATTTAAAATCAATAAAATAATAGCTAAATTTAAAATCAATAAAATAATAGCTAAATTTAAACTTATAACGGCACCATCTTTTACAGCAACATCAGGCATCTGAGACCAGTGGCGGAACTAGAAAAACAGGGCCACCCCTCACTACAACATTCAATTACAAAAGCAAATCTATTAACATTCTCAGAACCATCCCAGGAAGAAACAAGCACGCCAAACATTTCTGTTTGTTGTTTTTTTGTCTACTTTAATAACATACACCCCCTAACACTGGAACATGTCAACCATTATTTTTTCCGAGTTACTCCCCATCATACCAAATCATTGCTTTCAAGGGATGCAACCTTTAAAAATAAATACAATTACATGTTTATTCTTAGTGAAACACTTGAATTTTAAATATAAATGCTATTATTTTATTTTTATTAAAAGAAATTAACTATTAATAAAAATTATAATTGACTTATTGTCTGTTAAAAAAGGTCATGCATTTGTTTCCATTTTGCTTTAAAATCAACACATTAGCTATAATAAGTGCGCAACTTAAAGACGCTTGATTATTCAGATTTATGATTGATACCTGCATTTGGCTGACGTGCAAAATACTTTTGATAATTATTCATTTAAAATAAAAAAAAAATAAAAATAGACGTATCGAAAATGATTTATAATAAAAAAAAAAAAACTAATGCATATAAGCCTTTTGAGACGGAAGAGCCAAAAATTACAATTTACAAAATTACCCAGTTTTTAAAGAGCCACAAACATTTATATGTCATAAGTATGATCCTTGAATAGGATTATATATATATATATATATATATATATATATATATATATATATATATATATATATATATATATATATATATATATGTATGTATATATATATATATATATATATATATATATATATATATATATATATATATATATATATATATATATATAATTTAAAATAAATAGATTTAAATATATGAAAAAAAAATAATTATTCATTTTTAAATATAAATTATAAACTATCGCTGTACAATTCCATTTGTAGAAGTTTGATTTACTCGGATTAATCTGCGATAAAAGTCCACTGTTCGTCAATGTGTTAACAAATTATTCTTCACCTATAAGAAATGAAAATACTTTTAGATATAAACAACAGGATGTACGTAACTGATATGATATACACAAATTAAATAACTTTTTTTAAAAAGTAGATCTTCCTTGAACACGTCGGGACAAATCTCTGACTGTATCGTTTCCTCAGCTGATACATTCTCCCTTAAACTCTATTTTTCTTCTTATTTTATTTCATCTTATAAGGTCTCAATAGTGTTGGAGGGCGAGAAACGATGAGATTACTTTAAATAAAACTCAGCTCACATGTTTACAATATTACATGTGAAAGATTTAACAATTGTTGTGTACTGTTAAATGTGATAAACCTTATATGCTCCTCTGTTAACCATATAGTATGCCGCCATGATTGTAGGTGAAGCATTGTTCAAATTATTTTGTTCCGATGTAAGTTAGTACTAATTCAACAATAAATATGTATAACTATATTTGAATAGGGTGTCCTTTCAACATGTGTTATTGTTGTTCTATAGTTGTATGTATTTATACGAGCAACTTTCCCTAACTTGAATCAGGTACTCATAAGAACAGGGAGGACTCAGGGACAAAATACCGACCCGACTTGATTTGCGATTCGAACTCAAGACTTTTAGGTTAGAAGTAATAAACTCCTCCGTTCGTCCTCAACATCCGATGTCAATTACCTAATTAAGTAATCTTTATACTGTATAACCATTATAACTATCTATAAAGTTTTACTTAAGACAAAGTAAGGGGGGTATATTTGTGTTGAACTCTCGTGATATGCTCTTCTTATAAATATATAGTGTGCCGACTTGATAGTAGGAGAAGCATCGTTCAAATTATTTTGTTCTGCTGTAATTTAGTATTAATTAAACATTAAATATGAAGACATATATTTTATTGTTTCGTTAATTGTGAATAGGATGTTTTTTCAACACATTCTTTTGTTGTTCTATAGTTACATTTATTTCTACGCGCAATTTTCACTAACTTGAATCTGGTACTCATAAGAGCTGGGTGGACTAAGGGACAAACTAAGGACTTAAATCCCGATTTGAACTTGAGACTTTTATGTTAGAAGTTATAAACTCTACTATTCGACCTCAACATCCCATGCCATTTACCTAATTAAGTAGTCTTTATACTGTATTACAATTATAACTATCTATAAAGTTTTATTGAGACAAAGTCAGGGGGATATGTGTTGAACCCAAGTGTTTGGTTCAGAGTTTATCTTCATTAACCAATCAGTTACTAGAATAAATAAAGTCGATCAATCAGAGAAGCTGTACCAGTTCTACCTCTTTTGCTACAATACACGAGCAGGCTATGTTTTGCCACAATATTAAGCTTTACTACTAACATGACTTACAGGACTATTGACCTCTTTAACTCTAAGTCTAACATTTATCTTTCGTGTGTCCGACTTCGTTTAGATTCAAACAATGTTTTAACTATTTACAAGACAATACACTTGTTTAAGTCCAAGTCTAACCTTTAGCTTTCATGTACTAGACTTGACATGGAAAGCAAATGTTTAGTTTCAAACAATGTTTTACTATTGAGGCAAGCTCTTGGTTACTAGATCTATCCATAATCTCTGTAATGTATACATTATAGTATGGGTTATTGGACATATGCATCACAGTACTAGCTCACAAGTATATCTTTCGAAATTAGATATTACATATAGGCTTGCCATTTTAATTTAATTTAATTTAAACTTGAAGCTAATTGTGTGTCGATAAATTACATAGTCGATTGATTGTTTAAATAAATGTTTTAATTTGTATCATCTTTTTACTACACATTTTTGTTCCAGTTATCTAAATAATACATTCAACAGGTATTGATACAATTTCAACGAAATATAGACCATGACTTTGATTCTTTATCATACGAGAAAAATGGCCCGTTGAGGAAGGATACACCGGGCGCTAGGCTGATAGTGCTGTCTCTTTTCTCTAAACTAAAACCACCCCCCCACCCCCACACCCCCCCACCCACCCCCCACCCCCACACACACCACCCCCCCACCCCCCACCCCCACACACACCACCCCCACCCCCACACACCACCCCCCACCCCCCACCCACCCACACACCCCCCCACCCCCCACCCCCACACACACCACCCCCCCACCCCCACACACCCCACCCCCCACCCACCCACACACCCCCCCCACACCCCCACCCCCCCCCCCCCCCTCTAAAAAACATGTCTACCGTCCCATTCAACGAAATATAATTATTTACTTTTTCCAGTGTCCGCCCCCTCCCCGAAAATTCTACCCCCGCCCCCGAAAATTTCAAGTACCCTCACCCCTCTCCGTGGAGGAAAAAGTCTGAAAGAAACACTGGTGTCGCGCATAGCCACTACGCGAAGAATTGCATTAAAGAAATTGCAAGAAAACCACTTTTTAGATGAGACACATTAATTAGGCGGTAATTTTATTATAGAGTATCGATGAGGAAATTTCTTTTGAGTTGGGGAGAGGGGGGGGGGGGGGGGGGGGGCTCAGACGTTCTTACGCGGGGGTGGGGCTTCGCCCCTACCCGAAGAATTGTATGAAAGAAACTTCACGCAAACCACTTAGATTAGACCAAATTAGACCAAATCAATGACGTCATATCAATGTGTGCACTATCCGGCTTGAGATTATTTTCTACTCTGTGCGCTAAATGTGTCGACGTCATACTTCGTTTTTCGAAATACTATGCATGTTTTTATTTTCCTTGTGTTTTCTCTAGAGCGTTCTTGTCAGATAGATAGATAGACAGACAGCGAAACTATTAGTATTAACTAGATAAATGGCCCGTTGAGGAAGGGTACAACGGGCGCTAGGCTGATAGTGCTGTCTCTTTTCTCTAAACTAAAACCAACCCACCCCCCCACACACCACCCCCACCCCCACCCCCCCGACCCCCAGACACCACCCCCCACACCCACCACACACCACCCCCACCCCCACACACACCATCCCCACCCCCCAACCCCACCCCCCACACACACCACCCCCTCCACACACCGCCCCCCCCACCCCCACCCCTCCAACCCCCCCCCCCCCCCTCCACCGCCCCCCCCAAAAAAAACCATGTCTACCGTCCCATTCAACGAAATATAATTATATACTTTTTCCAGTGTCCGCCCCCTCCCAGAAAATTCTACCCCCCGCCCCCGAAAATTTCAAGTACCCCCACCCCTCTCCGGGGAGGAAAAAGTCTGAAAGAAACACTGAAACCAACCCACCCCCCACACACCACCCCCACCCCCCACACACCACCCCCACACCCCCCCCCCCACACACACACCCCCCCCCACCCCTCCACACACCCCCCCCCCCCCAAAAAAAAAAACATGTCTACCGTCCCCATTGCAAGAAAACCACTTTTTAGATTAGACACATTAATTTTATTATAGAGTATCGATGAGGAAATTTCTTTTGAGTTGGGGAGGGGGAGGGGCTCAGACGTTCTTACGCGGGGGGTGGGGCTTCGCCCCTACCCGAAGAATTGTATGCAAGAAACTCTTCACGCAAACCACTTAGATTAGACCAAATTGCCTTTGTATTGAATATGTTTACTCGATAATCAATGACGTCATATAACTGTGTGCACTCTCTGGGTTTGAGATTATTTTCTACTCTGTGCGCTAAATGTGTCGACGTCATACTTCGTTTTTCGAATTACTGTGCATGTTTTTAAATTGCTTGTCTTTTCTCTAGAGCGTTCTTGTCAGACAGATAGATAGATAGAGAGACAGCGAAACTATTATTATAGACGAGAAAAATGGCCCGTTGAGGAAGGATACACCGGGCGCTAGGCTGATAGTGCTGTCTCTTTTCTCTAAACTAAAACCACCCCAGCCCCCCCCCCCACACACACCACCACCCCCCCACACCCCCCACCCACCCCACACCCCCCCCACACCACCCCCCCCCCACACCACCCCCCCCCCCACACCACCCCCACCCCCCCCACACCCCCCACCCCCCGAAAAACCTGTATACCGTCCCATTCAACGAAATATAATTATATACTTTTTCCAGTGTCCGCCCCCTCCCCGAAAATTCTACCCCCACCCCCGAAAATTTCAAGTACCCCCACCACTCTCCGGGGAGGAAAAAGTCTAAATTAACCCCCCCCCCCCACTCACCCCCCTACCCCCCCCCCCCCCACCCCCCCCCCCCACCCCCTCTAAAAAAACATGTCTACCGTCCCATTCAACGAAATATAATTATATACTTTTTCCAGTGTGTCCGCCCCCTCCCCGAAAATTCTACCCCCGCCCCCCGAAAATTTCAAGTACCCCCACCCCTCTCCGGGGAGGAAAAAGTCTGAAAGAAACACTGGTGTCGCGCTTAGCCACTACGCGAAGAATTGCATTAAAGAAATTGCGAGAAAACCACTTTTTAGATTAGACACATTAATTAGGCGGTAATTTTATTATAGAGTATCGATGAGGAAATTTCTTTTGAGTTGGGGAGGGGGGGGGGGGGGGCTCAGACGTTCTTACGCGGGGGGTGGGGCTTCGCCCCTACTCGAAGAATTCTATGCAAGAAACTCTTCACGCAAACCATTTAGATTAGACAACATTTCCTTTTTTTCAATGTTTCAATGACGTCATTACATTACTGTGTGCACTCTCTGGTTTGAGATTATGTTCTACTCTACGCTAAATGTGTCGACGTCATATTTCGTTTTTCGAATTACTGTGCAGGTTTTTAAATTCCTTGTGTTTTCTCTAGAGCGTTCTTGTCAGACAGATAGATAGATAGAGAGACAGCGAAACTATTAATACTAATAGTTTCGCTGTCTGTGTATCTGACAAGAACGCTCTGTCTGACAAGAACGCTCTAGAGAAAACACAAGCAATTTAAAAACATGCACAGTAATTCGAAAAACGAAATATGACGTCGACACATTTAGCGCACAGAGTAGAAAATAATCTCAAACCCAGAGAGTGCTCAAAGTTATATGACGTCATTGATTTTCGCGTTAACATTGAATAAAAAGGAAATGTTGTCTAATCTTAATGGTTTGCGTGAAGAGTTTCTTGCATACAATTCTTCGGGTAGGGGCGAAGCCCCACCCCCCGCGTAAGAACGTCTGAGCCCCCCCACCCCCCCCCTCGGGGAGGGGGCGGACACTGGAAAAAGTATATAATTATATTTCGTTGAATGGGACGGTAGACATGTTTTTTTGGGGGGGGGGGGGGTGGGGGGGTGGGGGGGGTGGTGTGTGTGGGGGGTGGGGGGTGGTGTGTGTGGGGGGTGGGGTGGTTTTAGTTTAGACTTTTTCCTCCCCAGAGAGGGGTGGGGGTACTTGAAATTTTCGGGGGCGGGGGTAGAATTTTCGGGGAAGGGGCGGACACTGGAAAAAGTATATAATTATATTTCGTTGAATGGGACGGTAGGCATGTTTTTTTTTGGGGGGGGGGGGGGTGGAGGGGTGGGGGGGTGGTGTGTGTGGGGGGGGGGGGCGGTGTGTGGAGGGGGTGGTGTGTGTGGGGGGTGGGGGGTGGGGGTGGGGGGTGGTGTGTGGGGTGGGGTGGGGTGGGGGTGGTGTGTGTGGGGGGGGTGGGTTGGTTTTAGTTTAGAGAAAAGAGACAGCACTATCAAGCTAGCGCCCGGTGTATCCTTCCTCAACGGGCCATTTTTCTCGTTATTATAGATGTGTGCAATTTTTGATATGGGTCAGACAAATGTCCTATCGAGAAGTAGCTTACATTCAATCTATATTTTTTTTTGGAATAGTGGCCTTTGGGAAAACGATCTTTAAACAGTCTTTTATTTGGGCATTTATATTAGATCCCATCACATCATAGAACAGCACATTTAAGTTTGATAAATCAAGTTCTGAATGGTAGCCTACATTCAGAGTGAATAAACACAATTACACTCTAAGACAACAGACGATTTATAGACGGATAAACCTTAAGCTTTTTCTTTTACTGAATAGAGAAAAGTCACATTTTTACAGACAAGCAATTTGTATGATTACCAAGTATTTAAGCACACCCTGTGTTAATTAAATAGTTTTTTGTTTGTTTTAAAATTATCATCTTCTCCTTGTTAAATGATTTCAGTCCCACACACAATTAACGCACACATAACTGACGCACACACAATTGACGCACACATAACTGACGCACACAAACTTGACGCACACATAACTGACGCACACACAATTGACGCACACATCACTGACGCACACACAAGTTACGAACACAAAACTGACGCCCACAAAACACTCGTGGATTCTGAGTGCTCAAAGGGTGAGTGTCCAGCTGAAACATCCGTACAACAAATTAGAGATTAAATACACTCTAAGGCAATAGACGATTTATAGCCGAGCAAACTGTAAGCACTTGTTCGTAACATGAATAGAAAATAAGTCACAATTTTCAAATACGAGTAACATGTATAATTATCACTCATCTAAACATCCACTGTGTTTATTAACTATAATGTGCGTAAACTTATGATTTAATTTTATCATGTGTAGATTAATGTAGATATTTAAATCTTGCATTAAGAAAATGTTCATTTTCTTTCCTATTGTGTTATGAATAATACATATTAAAGGTTTTATGTCGACAGAATAGTTGCATGAAAAATTAAATTCCTGACTCACAATAAAGTTTGGCGGTTTAAATTGGTTAAAAAAATATACGTAAGGAGTTGCAGTTTATTATAAATTTGTAATTCATCTAAAAAAATTCGCACTTGAAATCTAACATTTTATAACTTCACCACCATTATAAAAGTCCTATCCTATTTTAATGTGTTATATGATTAGAAAACTTACTATTTTAAGAAAAGATAAGATAAGTAGTATAAAAAACGTAATTGATGAGGAAAGGAAACAACCTATTACATATATATCTAGGTGTTTACTAAGATGAGTTGCTGCGTGTGTCTCTAAAGATCGACAGTTACTTTAATCGGAAGTCAGAAGATCTCTACTGTTGGTAGTGTCAAAATGTAGTGGCAATTTTGAATGAAAAAAATATTAGGAATATTCGATGACCTTTAAAGATTACTATAGTTATTTATTCAAAACAAAAATAAACGTCTTGGAAATCATTTGTAACGTATCTTAGAGGTTTCGTCGAATTAAATATTTAAGAAAAGTGTTGTCAGAAACAAAAAGCACATGCACGTTCATACTGCTAATAAAAATGTTTTGCTTTTTTTGAATGGCATGTTTATAATGTAAATGTGAACCAACATATACGTAAATTATATTTATTTTAATAAATAATTTAGTAAATAGCTACACCATCACCAATTGTCTGTATTTGATTCCAAGTCCCAAATGTAAACAAGACAAGTCTGTAGTTTTCTCCACGACACGGATGTGACGACATCGGATGTGTGTTGGAAGTATGTTAGCACCACGTCGTTGTTGGCATAGAGTCTGATAACAGTTGGAACGTTTCTGTATCATCTTGATCTGGTACTTGACTAGACAACAAACAACGATACATCTGCCCGAACTCGAGACTTTTCGGTTTAGCAACCGTAATCTTTACCGACTCGACCACGCCGAACCCTTTTTTTTTTTACATCTGACTTTTTCCACGCATAACCCTTTCGTCAACGTTAGCTTAAAAAATAAAGTTAACGTTGGTGCCTTCACACCCATCATCTTACTGTAATATTTTTACCCAACTGTTTATAATTACTGTCCTGAACATTACCCATACTAGCCTACAGATAAACAAACGCGATGACGTTCAGAAACGTAGAAAGGAAACATCCAATACATCGCAAAAACAGAAAGATACATTTTCGGAACTGGTCAGTATGGATGTATTGCGAATTTCTGTTTCAGATTTGTAGTAAGTTTATATAAATCTTTTCGCATCTTCCCCAGCTCTAGACCGCACCTACCTACTAACAGAGGTGTTGCGATGCGGGGGGTGCAGACCGCACCGGGTGACACTATTTAGGGGGTGGGGGGTGTGACACCAAGACAAAAACAACTGCAAGATATATAGAATAAATGTCTTTTGCCAGTTTAATGAATGGTTCCAAAGTATTTTGTACACAATGACGATCCAAACAACAGAGGGGGGGGGCATGAGGAGGTGCCGCACCTGGTGATATCCAATCGCTACCGTCTACACATGTTATAGTATTATTTCTATGTGAAATAATTTTCTACGCTTTTGACAAATCAAAAACCTAACAAAAACAATTATTTTATAAGTAAGTAAATTCCCCTCGATATGTTCACCGTATATACAAAGATAGTTGGTAAAGTCCGTCCCAAGACCGTGCTAGTACAGTGACTTAAAAAGTCAGCGTCTCGATCTAGTTGATGTTTTGAAGAGCTTGGTATACGGTAGAGATTTTTTTTTCTTATTGTTAAATTGTTTTATTTAGTTAAATTTTGTTGCGTTGTTCTAGATAACATTTAAAAAACTAACAAACATGTGTTTTTCTAACTGATGGAAACATCTCTAATGGGATGTGTAATGCCCTCCTTACCTGTATGTAATTCAGTTTTTGTTGCTGTAGCTTTGTTTACTAAACATCGCTCGGGTCACATCACAAAACTACGGCTTGGTGTCACCCACACGACCCATTGTTTTATCTGAGCTACACTTTGGTCACCCACACGACCCATTGTTTTATCTGAGCTACACTTTGGTCACCCACACGACCCATTATTTTATCTGAGCTACACTTTGGTCACCCACACGACCCATTGTTTTATCTGAGCTACACTTTGGTCACCCACACGACCCATTATTTTATCTGAGCTACACTTTGGTCACCCACACTACCCATTATTTTATCTGAGCTACACTTTGGTCACCCACACGACCCATTATTTTATCTGAGCTACACTTTGGTCACCCACACGACCCATTATTTTATCTGAGCTACACTTTGGTCACCCACACGACCGATTATTTTATCTGAGCTACACTTTGGTCACCCACACGACCCATTATTTTATCTGAGCTACACTTTTGTCCTACATGACCACGCCGATGTCCACATTAGGAACTATAATATGCTTTTCTGAAAGTTGCAATAATTTTCTTACGTACTGCACAATATTATATTCTCCGTTACAAAACGAATTAGTTTTTCAACTATTAACAAGGAAATTGAATGATAGATCAGTACTTTAAGAATTGATATTATACTAAATTAATTACTCTGTCTAAGTAAAGACCCATTTTTATCGGACATTACCCGTTATGGCTGCCAAATATGAATCATATGACTACACTATTAATGCATAATTCAAAACATATTGTTTTTAAATCAACGTAAAACAATCTGGTCCCTTTGAAAACACACCGAACGATATATTTCAGTTTAGTATTCGCCATTTTACATAGAGCTGTTATAATATAAGAATTAGGCAATATTCACCTAAAACTAATATTTATAAATCCACTGAGACTGCATTATCCTATTCACACTCTTGCCTTCTCTCTATACTGTACTATATAATAGACTTCTGATGTACCACTAATCTACGTATCCTTGGATTTGTTAAAATACGATAAAGCTGAAGTTTCCTACAACCAACTTCTAAACCTATACGTTTAAAACATGGGTGTAAATTAAACAACTGACGAGATTTAGTTCACTCAGCTATAAATAGCTTACTTAGTTGTGAGATGTGGACTAGTGCTAAAAGACGTGTTATTGTGACAAAAAAACTCCAAAGGCACAGAGGAACACAATGATGTGGGCCAAAACAGGGGCGTAGCGAGGGGGGGGGGGTGCAAATCGAAAGTTTGAGAGGGTGGGGTGCAAATCGAAAACTTGAGGGGGGTTGCAAATCGAAAATTTGAAAGTTTGTACCTGGGAAGGGTCTCCATGCCTCTGGGGGGGGGGGGGGGGGGTGACACCATTAAGTGCCGCACCGGGTGACACCCGACCTCGCTACGCCACTGGGCCAAAAATACTCGGAAACAATCGACGAAACAATAAACTTTGGACAATAACACTAGTTCTGAAAACGTAACGAAAACTAAAGGGAATAATTATTTAAAAAAACACTCATAAAATATATCAGCAACAAAGATACCAGGTAATTCTGTAGCGGCTATACATTTATGTGCGGTATGACTCTATAGAGCATATTTGCCACACAACTGCCCTGACTACAACTATGTTCTAACTCTCTAGAAATACAATCGGACGATTAGTATTGTATTTTCAATTGAAGTCAAATCTATTTCAAGAACATGTTTTGTCTAATTATTTCGCATTAGTTAATTTTTTTTTTAACAGGGGTAACAACCTTTAATTAAAGTTCACAAAGTTTCTAACAACAGAGTATCTTTAAATTTAACAAAGTTAAACTGATTTTAATAAAAATAAATGGAAAATTAAAGTTAACTTAAAATACTTATAAATTGTATATTTTAAAGTTAATTTTTAAATAACTGGACATTGTTAAAAATTGGAAACCAATGACTTTACTGACTATTTATTTTGTAGACGTTTGATTAATATCTCAAATCAAATATCGTTAAATGGTGAATGTTATTTAATTTAGAATGCATTCATCTACCAATAAAAAAAAAAAAAAAAAAAAAAAAAAATCATCTATTAGTCAGTATACATTAATTTGACATGAGTGATGTAATATTTTAGTTATTAGTTTCCTACGGTTGAGGTAGGTACTAGACTCTGGGGTTCGTGTAGGGTGGAAGATAAGCCGTTTGAGAACCAAAGGACAGAAGCGACCGATGAATCGTATTCAAACAGATACCCAAGTTTGCAGTGTTGAGGCCTGCCTGGCTAATGGGAAACACCTCGTGAGCCAGTGGTGTCCGTAAATAAAGGGAAAACAAAAGGTTGTTGGCTTATAAAGTGGATTGGGGTAGTCATATAGTTAATTAATTTGATTGTTAATTGTATAATACCAGAGCTAGCTAAAACACTTTTGTGGAACATTTATGTTTTTATATGAATCAATATAAGTTCATATTTAATGTTTTTTTATTTCAAATCAAAATCAAATTTGTTTACCTAATCTTTATCAAATACAAAAATATTGAACAACAATTATATAGGGCTCTTAAAAAACTGTGAAATTTTGTAAATTGTAACTTTTGGCTCATCCGTCTAAAAAGGTTACCAACCCCTGACATAGCTTATAACAAATAAGTAACTGTGTGTGAGAAGTGACATATAAAACATCACCTTGAACAAGAATGCATTAATATATAACACTATGAATTGTACGCATTGTTGTTCAACTTAACGTCGTATCTATAATAGCACTCATGCATATCAGCACATCTCAGTGCTTCTTTCAGACAATTTTTTTCTCTTTTATAGAAGAAAAAATATACTCAAGTGAGAGTCTACCACATACTGATAAGTACACAACGACCACGCTAAACTCATCTTTATAACATTGTTCTTTTTTTAATACAAACAAAATGTTTATGTGTGTATTTAAAAATAGCATCGCGTGACCCAGGAATAAGCCACTCGTTAGACACAGGGGCGTAGCGAGGAGGGGGGGGGGGGCAGGGGTGCGGACCGCACCCGGTGACACCATTTAGGGGGTGACACCAAGACAAAAAATAGTAAAATGTATAGAGAAAAATGATAATTCCACTTAATTAAGTGATTAATTAGAGTGTTAAATATTCTTTTAAGAGCAAATTTTACAAATCCCGACAAGGGTAAGGGGGGGGGGGGGTCGACACCAACATGTAAACCTGCTAGTGATAGAGAAAGCATGCTAGATCAAGCTATATTTATAACCGTCTGTAGATACAAATCGTTAGTATTACATCTGAGTATAGTTTAAAGCAATCGGCTTGGGGATGTGAGAGGAGGAGGGAGGGGTGTGACATTAATTCAACGTTGCAAAATATGTCTCAGGTAAACCATGTGTGGTTGAGAATCGTAACGCCTTATATAATATTCCATGTAGACATAAAAATATGTGAGCACATATGCACATGCGTATATAAATTATATACTAACTTAAATATACATACATATATATATATATATATATATATATATATATATATATATATATATATATATATATATATATATATATATACATATATATATATATATATATATATATATATATATATATATATATATATATGGTGACAGGACAAATGATCTCAGGACAAATGATCTCAGACAAAATATCTCAGACAAAATATTTCAGGGACAAATGATCTCAGGACAAATGATCTCAGACAAAATATATCAGACAAAATATTTCAGGGACAAATGATCTCAGGACAAATGATCTCAGACAAAATATCTCAGACAAAATATTTCAGGGACAAATGATCTCAGGACAAATGATCTCAGACAAAATATCTCAGACAAAATATTTCAGGGACAAATGATCTCAGGACAAATGATCTCAGACAAAATATCTCAGACAAAATATTTCAGGGACAAATGATCTCAGGACAAATGATCTCAGACAAAATATCTCAGACAAAATATTTCAGGGACAAATGTTCTCAGGACAATTGATCTCAGGAAAAAAAATACCAGGAGAAAAGTGGTCGGCTGCCCGATAGGGCGGCACTTCCCGGCGCCGCAGGCCAGTGGCGTAGTTAGGATTTTTGGGTCCACACTAATTAAAATACTATACTATTAGGAAGAGAGGGGTGACATCCCACCGAAAATGCAAAATTGTTTGAGGGTGGGGGGAGGTGGGGGGGGGGAAGCAACACCTTTATTAAATGCTCATTGGGACAGCCAACCTTTTGACCACTAACCAGTGTTTCTTCCAGTGACATTGACTTATGTTTTATGCGGTCCAGTCCATATGGAGACCATCTTGGTACGTCACATTGTTTGGTGACTGCAATGTAGAATACACAGTAAACTGGGATTCTGTTCATGAAAGCTTAACCGATACAAATCGTCTGTATTTCACTCAATGCCCCAAATGTAAACAATGCATTTATCTTGTTTTATTAACGAGACGAATGTGACGACCTCGGTAGTGTGTTTGAAGTATTTAAGCATCATGTCTATTTCACCGTTTATTTTAACGATCCAAGATTTTTAACATACACCACGAGCACTGGAACAGGTCGACCATTAATTTTGCCGAGCTACTTCCCATTACAACAAATCAGTGTGGTCAAGGGATGTAACCAAAAAAATAAATATTGATAAGAAACGTGTGCATAGTAAAACACTTGAATAATACATTTAAAATATGTTATTTTGCTTTTTTAGTAAATATTTACAATGATTGCAATATGGAAAAAATGTTATGTTTATTCAAAGAAATTATTTACTTTCTCTATTTTGGTTTTAAATGAACACATTTACTATAATAACTGGGTAACTTATAGAGGCATAATAATTCCAGAAATTCTTGTTGATATTGAAATTGTAGATAGAATTCATTTCTTGGTTTCTTAATACCTGTGCCAATTGTTTAAAAAAAATAATATACTAGTGCAGAACTGAATATTCCGTTGGTAGATGTTTAATTCTTTCGGATTTATCTGTGATTTAAACCCACTGTTCATCAATGTGTTAACAAATTATTCTTCATCCTTAAGAAATGAACATATTTTAGATATAACCAGCACTATCTACGTAAATGGCATGTTATACAAAAATTAAATAGGTTTGAGCCGAGAAACAAAAAGTAGATCTTCAATGAACACGTGGGAACGAATCTCTGACTGTATCGTTTAGTTAGCTGATACATTTCCCTTACATTACATTTTTCTTTTATATTTTTTTTTCCTCTTGTAAGGTGTCAATAGTGTTGGGGATCGGCAGACGACGAGATTTCATTGAATAGAGAGATATTTACACAAAGTTAGGGAACAGCGTGTTTTGTTATGTTGGGATGTTGGCTGGCAATTTTTGTTTTAAACAATTCAGAGACTGACATGTGTTTGCCTGTGTTAGTTTTTAAATGGCTCCTATGCAAGAATTCCGTGTCAAGTAACTTATGTTGACAGATGAACTCAGATAAAATATCCCAGACAAAGTGTATCAATGACGTTGGTGTTTTCAAAATGCAGGATTAAACGTTGCGCATTGTACATTGTTTACTCACTTTCCTCACATCTTACTTCTTACATTGACAAGGTTTTAAGTGCAATAAAAAATGAGACAACTAAAGTAAAATTAAATATAACGTACGCCCACTTTTTACTTTCTCGTGTACGTAATGTTGACGTTTCACACTTCCCTCAGTCGGAAAAACTTAGTTTTGCAATTTAGTCCGTATGTCTATGTGTGTATGTCTGTATGTGTATGTTTCTGAAAAAGATAATTTGAGTATCGATACTGCTATAATGATGAAATTTCATATATAAGCATTATTTAAAATGTGTAGTTTCGTATTCATTTTTTCAGTGATTTCCGGGTAAAATAAGTGAAAATTATTCTGCATCGTTTTGTTTTTCAATAGAATATAACTTGGGAACAATAAATTATTTGAGATAGATAAATGAAATTTCACATAAAAGTAAAACATCAACTTCTGCCTCCTTTTGAATTTTGAGCAATTTCCGATGACCAGTGGTAGTTCTATACGCAATATCCGATCCCTTAAATAAACGCATATGAATTAATAAATAACTTATTTTCAGCACTATTATTCACATATTGTTTGCTGTTCCCTTCGTGCGCATTTTTTTTTGGAGTGTTGTATTCTATTTTAAAATTTTAAGCAATAACAATTGATTAAAAATATTTCTATATCCCGAGTTGCTATCGCCCGTAATGTTAGAAAAGTATAATCGAGAAATTTTTGGGGGAGATCACACACGCTTAATGTATAAAGTCATTTTTTATTGAATGAGATGTGTTGTGCTTTGACCATTCATGTCTAGACCATAGTATGTATAATTGTGTATATTGCCAACACATCAGCAGTTTTCCAGTTTGTTTTAAGTCAAAAAAAAAGTATACTAAATCTAAAAATAATAAACCATGAGCACCAACTAGGCAACAAGTACAGCGTTTAGAAATAAAAATGTTATTGCTCGACTCGAAAGTAAAAGTTAAAAATATGTTGAAAAAAATATTGATGAAGAAAGCTACATGAATTTTAGATTGTAACAAATGACGGATCTTCAATACCACGTACGTAGATGTACTGATGACTTTTAGATTTAAACAAACGATGGATCTGCAATGGCACTATCTAGACTTTAAAGGTTAAACAAACGATGGATCTGACGTTGATGTTCTAATGATTTTTAGATTGAAACAAACGATGGATCTGCAACCTCACGTACTTAATTTTATAGGCCTATACTATGTTGCCCTATACACTTCATTTTACATAAAATATGAAATTGTTTTATTAGAAACACTTTTCAAACTAATAATTGATAATACAGCCCTCTGATCACCTTCTATATACATGTGATAGAGATGTCTTAACCATCTTATTTAATCGTTGTGATAATGCTGCCTAGGATACTCTATTTCACATACAATGTTATAAAATGGTCCTAAGCTCTCCACCAAAAGCATAAAAATATTCGTCATGTTCTTTAAATATGGTGCGCTACACTCTGTACATCTCATTCCACGGCTAATTTGAAAATGTTGCCCTAAACGTTGTCTTATTCCAAACAGACGTTATAAAGTTATCCTAAAATCTGAGCCCTAAGCTGCTTAATGTTGTATAAGATTTACATCACCACAAAATGTAGTAATGCTGTTCTTAGCTTTTAAACCAACAAAAAATATTATAACTTGCAATTTAAAATAGAGATGCCTGATATAAATGACAAGCTTTTGTTACTTCCCTTTTAGCTATCAATGTTCCCTAGGGATACAATCTGAACTTATTCATAAAATTATTTATTGAAATTAAGATCATTTACATATATGTAGGTACACATTTATAAACATGTTAAGCAAAACAAATATTTTTTCATCAGTTCACATAATATGGTGCTTTTGTTTTTAAAACATTTTTTTGTTAAAAATATAGTAAAATATAAATACTTTAGATATTTTAAACACTATTTCCTACAAGTATAATCTTTGAAACAGAGAAATAATTCCTCCTCTTAAAAATCCTCAACAAATTTTTCTTTTAAATTGTTTCCCTGGAGAAAATAATAAAAAAAATTATATATATAAATATATATATATATATATATATATATATATATATATATATATATATATATATATATATATATATATATATATATATATATATATATCAGGGGTCGGCAACCTGCGGCTCGCGAGCCGCATGCGGCTCTTTTGATGTCAAGTTGCGGCTCTCGAGTTCCATGCGCAAATATTAATAATTAATTATTTTTTTTAAAACTCGTAAAAAATATTCAACAACACTCTGCAATGAACGATATGATAATAAATATAAACAATAAACACACACTATTCAATTAGATTATTTAGTTACTCCCTGTTTCAATGTACTTCCTATTAATTAATCTTCCTTCCCAAATTGAAAAAAATCAACGTCATGGTGAATATCAATTAGAAACTAAACGAGTTAAACGTAATACTGCAAGGAAAGAAAAACCCAGCCTATATCGTGTTGGAAAAAATGGATTGTTTCGAAAAAAAATTACTTGTCTTTGTTGAAGACACGTAGAGTGGTAAATTACCTAATTTAAAAAAAAAATCTTTAAATAATATCGTGATGAAACCAATGCTACCATTAACATGAATCAACGTTACTATAAACAAGTGAAGGATGGATTCCTGAGAGATTTGAGCAATTCAAAACAAACGCAAGTACTATGATGTTCATGGTAGATTCTCTCAACACAAAAACAAATGAGATCAACATTGAGCCATTTAGAATTGATAATAGTTCGCTCTAAATGGAATTGCTGGATTTGTAAACCAAACATTTGTAGAAAGGTAAATTCACAGAACTCAAGAGCAAGTTGCAAGAGTTGGAGGTTAAGAATAGCATGCAAGTTACATTTCACACACACACACACACACACACACACACACACACACACATACACATACATATACATATATATATATATATATATATATATATATATATATATATATATATATATATATATATATATATATATATATATATATATATATATATATATATATATATACTTATGTATGTATACCAAATACTAATCAAATACCAAGTATTGAAATAAAATTGTTTGTGGCTCTTTAAAAATCGATAAATTTTGTACATTTTTGGCTCTTCAGTCTCAAAAGGTTGCCGACACCTTATATATGTTTAGATCCAAACAATGTTTTAATTTTGAGCCAAGCCCTTTGTTACTAGATCAAGCCATGAACTCTGTATTGTATACATTATTGTATGTGTTATTAGACACATGTATCACAGTGGGAGCCCCGAGTCTATATTGCGAAATTAGAGATTAAATATACATCTAGTCGTTTTAATTTTATGTACTTTAAAATTGTGTGTCGACAAAGTACGTCGGCGATTGATAGTTAAAAAGAAAATAAATTAGTTTTTTTTTTAAATTTCTTATCCTCTTTAAATTCACATTTTGGTTTCTGTTGTATGAATAATACATTCAAAATGTATAGATTCATTCACAACGAAACACAAGCTTGTGTTTTTAAATTGGAGGTGTGAAAAACATTTTAGCATTGTGCTAGTTACTTCCCATTTACACAATAAAAACAATCGAACGGACGTCACATAGAGATGGAAAAGACGTATTAAAAAATGAATTCGTATTTAAAAAATATTAAAACAAGGCCTTGTTTAAATTTATATTTTTGATTCCAAAAGTAATGTTGTACGTATTCATGTATGTTTTATATTTTTTTAAAAATATGTGTATGCTTTAATTAAAGTAAAAACAATGGGAATATATCTTAAATAATCTTTAAATTAGTAATTATTCAAAACAATAAGTGTTATAGAACACATTTAAGCTTTACTTATCTCAATATTTTTGCGATACCATATATGTATATATGTAACTACAATGTCACTATTGCAGGGGTCGGCAACCTGCGGCTCGCGAGCCTCATGCGATGCGGCTCTTATGGCGTCCAGATGCGGCTCTCCAGTTCCTTGCACAAATATTAATAGTTATATAATTTCATTTTTACTGGACGGTGGGGTACGACTTTACCCTGCGTTCAGTTGGATGGAATATAAGCCTGGTAAGAACCAAAGGATACACGCGAACGATGCAATTTATTCAAACCGATATCCAAACCAGTTAGTCGGCGTTTGCCGTGTTGAGGCCTGCCTGGCTAATTGGAGATGCCTCCTCAGCCAGTGATATCCGTAAAGAAAAAAATAAAATTAAAATTAACAGCTTCTAAAGTGGATTGAGATAGTCCTAGAATAATATTATTTGATAACTAATTTTACTATTATGGCGAAACATGTCTATGTTTTTATATGAATAAATAATATTTCATATTTAAAGCTATTTATTTTAAATAACAAATCAAATTTATTTACCTAATCCTAATCAAATACCGAATATTGAACTAAAAATGTTGTGGCTCTTTAAAAACTGGGAAAGTTTGTAAATTGTAACTTTTGGCTCTTGTATATCCAAATGTTGCCGACCCCTGCACTATTGGTTTACAAAGGCGTCTATTTTAACGACTTGTAATAAATATTGCTACAACTTGTTCACCTTAGGTATTGGTGTTTTTGTTTCCATAGCAGTCTGTGGTTGTGTGACTTTGGTATGAGGTACGTCTGGTGTGGTGGTGTTAGCTGTGGTTGCTGTTCAGTTTTTATGTTTGAGGCTTGTGGTGTCAAGCTGTGACGTGATTACATTCCGTGTTGTTGCTTGCGATGTTAGTTGAGTTCGGTCTTTGTAATTTAATTTAATGTAGTATGGAATGTCTGCTGTTTTTTTTTCTGGCTAGATATCCGATCATACTGCAAGGATCTGTTTTTTTTCTATTTTTTTTTCTATTTTTCTTAACTCTCTTATTTCAAAAGTCACCCTTAAATATTTTACACCATTCCGACATCTGGAAAAGTATAACTTACAAATTTAATTAAACTAACATCATTGTATACATTTATATGGCCGGTTAATTTCTCTCCCCCCCCCCTGACCTCTCATCTCCCCTTTAGGTATTTATACCACTCTCCCCTCTCCTCCAGGTATTCATACCCAACTCTCTCCTCTCCGACTTATAATATATTTTTTTCAGATAGTGAGCTCATACTTCACGAAACTAAAATCATGAGAGTTAAATAAATAGCTATCAATGCAAATCTACAACAGTCCTCATGTATCGAACGAATAGCATAGTTTTAGCAGCCAAAGCAATAATGAAAAAAAACACATTAGTTTTATTTTCTTCTTTTCATTGTATTAATTATAAATAACGCACATTTGTAAAAAAAACTAAAAAAAAAAATTTAACCTAAACACATGAATATTAACTTAGAATTATAATTAAACATTTCAAATTAAACTTAAACCTGACATTTGCAATTCATTAACAAATCTAATAAAACATACGACTTAAGCTTAAAATACTTGTCGGCGAAATAAATATGTTAGTCGTTACAGCACACAAGTATATTGAAAATGTGATTGAGAGTTTTAAAACGTTAAGATAAAACAGAACATGCCTTGACACCAGATGAGAACTGCTAAAATATTGTGCGTACAAAATGCCGCCATTAGATAGTAGGGTGGTGAGACCAATGTATGTATATATATATATATATATATATATATATATATATATATATAGGCCTTTATAGACCTTGGGGATATATATGTTTTTTTTTCGGGGGTTGGGGGTGACACCATGATGTGCCGCACCAGGTGACACCCAACCTAGCGACGCCCCACTGCTTGACACAACACAACACTAGATACCAAACTTTTACTTTACGTTACTGATCATTTGCCGCCTTATTGAATTTGACATATTTTTAATTAGTTAATTTTTAAGTAATATATTATACACAATTAACTTAAACAGGGACAGTGCTATAATTATAAATAATTACTTTAAAAAAAGTAACCGTCACACATGCATACATAAATATTTGATTTCATTTTTTTTTTTACTGTGTTGATGATTTTTCATTTACTTTGAAGATGACTTGATAGACGTAAAAAAAAACACCCGGTAATGAAAGTAATATTTTTCAAAACATTATACAGACTTAACGTTTTGGAGAAACATAACTGCGCATACTGTTCCAGCTTTTGCTAGAGATAAATACTTTGTTAAAAAATGGAAAAAAATATGTATTACTTTAGGCTTTGTCCACTGTGAGCTTTAAAGTTTGTTTGTGTCTACATAAAGCCTACTTGATGTATTAATACTTGGAAATAAAGCGTTTTATACAATCAAAAATGTATTGATCTGTTAGAAAACAGATTGCGAACAGGCATGATTAAATTAAGTACAATTTTCACACACTTTATATATATATATATATAATGTTCATCACACACTGTACCTCTCAAACCACGGAAATTTTGCTTTAAGTGTCTTATTCTACACAGACGTTATAAAGTTACCCTAAACTATCATCCCTATTTACACATTCAAGTAGATAATGTTGCATAAACGTTACATCGCCCACAATATACTAATGTTGCTCTAAGCTTTTTGAAACTACGAAAGATATATTAACTTACAATATAACTTGTGGTGTTTAAAATAGAGGTGCCTCACAAAATTGACATGTATTTTATTACTTCCCTTATCAAGTTAATGTAATTAAGGGATACAACTTAAACATATCAACAAAACTATGTATTAAAATTAAGATTATTTAAATAATATATGACTGTATAATTGTATAAAAGTGCAAAACAAAACAAATATATCTATCAGTAAAATTGTACAACTATTTTTTGTTTTGTTTCTAAAGTACATTTTGTCTTGAAAAATTAATATGAATCAAACCTCTTAAAGTATTTCTTAGAGATTAAATATTTTTTAAATTTAAAATATTCTTACTCCATCCAAAATATAGTGTGATTACTCTTATTTTGTGATATTATTTCTAAATACAAAACTATACATTTTATGTATTATAAGGAATGAACAATGTTATAAAGAAAGAGTTTAGCGTGGTCGTTGTGTACTTATCAGGGTGTGGTGGACACTGACGTGGGTATATTTTTCCTATATAAAAGAGAAAATATGCCTTAAACTAACATACATGAGTGCTACTGTAGATTCGTCGTTAAGATTAACACGAAATACATACAATACATAATGTTATAGATGTATGCAAGCATGTTCAAGGTGATGGTTTATGTGTCACTACTCACAGTGCATACTTTTTGTATAACCGATGTTGTCAATTATCTACATATATTATTAATACTTTTATTTTCAAATAGAAATAATTACATAGATAGTATAAAAACCATCAAAGCGTTTTTAATGAAATCATATCATATTTAACACAGTATTAAAATGTTAACTACATATTAATGTGTTGTTTTAGTTACCATGAAATAGAAATGTTATTCTAAATATAAAAAAACAAAACAAAAAACAAACCTTCTCTAATTTGCTGTGTAGTCTCAACTGACTCACCTGTAGGCCTATGTGATACAGTCTTTGTTGTTTTAGCTTTGTTTACTACACATCACACGGTCCACGTCTTTAGCTCTCTCCCCCACCCCCACCCGCACTATCACCACCCCGCCCACTACCCAGCATATTACTAGCTACAGTTATTGCAAGATAAATAACAATTTAATGTTTTGTAGAGTCCAGCCAGGAAATGACCAGGATGGCAGGTGACCCAGGAATAAGCCACTCGTTATACACGATATAGTCTAAACTAAGTTTCTATTGAATCAGTTTGAGCTACATTCAGCTTTATCGAATTTTCCTAACTTATCACTTAATGAATCTCCGTCACTACGTAAATACCAGGATATGACCTGTACATGTGTACCAGTGTTTCTTTCAGCCAACTCTATACAAAGTGCGACCACTGCACACCCTCCACTACCTGGGACAAAATAGGAACAAAATTAGTGTATATATGCTTTAGCCAGTGTCTGACCCACTGAAGGTTCCAAGTGTCTCTCGATAGTTTCAAGTGACCAGCCTCCCCCACCCCCGGGACAAATATGTCTAAAAGAAACGATTGTTTGTATATCAATGTTTTCACCTCAGTCATCTTCTTTCCAATCAGAGTACAGACTGACCACACACACCTAGAAAGCTGTTACATCCATTTGAGCATAGGACGACATTTTCTGAAATACTGCTTGATATTTCAGTCATAAATTAATTGATTAAAACCTGCAATACACAGGTCCACTGTCCTGGTACATTGTGTTAATGAACCAGACCATCTGTTCACCAAACTACATTTCACCGAATTGTGTTACTGCCCTACCCTGTTTATGTTACTTTCTTGCGCTATCAACGCTACTCTGATATTCTAGCTACACTATTGTTTTAACGTAAATTCGCTAATGTCATATCCTTACTACGCTACTGTCCTAACTACACAGATGTTTCACCATTCTATAAATAAAATTAACCTGTCAATATTTGCTTTTTAATTGAAATTTAATCTAA
This sequence comes from Physella acuta, assembly GCF_028476545.2. NCBI lineage: Eukaryota > Metazoa > Mollusca > Gastropoda > Physidae > Physella > Physella acuta. The sequence continues at coordinate 118,090 of NW_026732412.1, forward strand.
AATGAAGAACAAGTTTTTTTTCTTAATCATTTCCCTTTGACTCACATTATAACGCCAGGGACGACAACCTCTACTTAAAGTTAACAAAGCTTCTGATCGGCTGACCGTCACACGTGAACTCGGTCGGGTCATTTTTTTAATGCCTTTTTTTCTAAATTGTATTGTTTGTATTGTGCTGCTGACTATATATAAATAGAACAAAATCAGTAATGTAAATAATATAGTTCAAACATTAATTATTTTAAGTATCTGGGACCAACTATACCTATACGTATTTATATTGTTTTTATTTTGGAGAATGTTAATACAAGAACCATACCTGCTCATGTTTGCCAGTGATTAATTTAACATTAAAATCTTATATTGAAATATAATCAACACATTAATTTAACGGCTTTTTAGTTATTGGTAAGAGTAGCGTTGGTAAACAAAGGTTAGATATATTAGAACATACGAAGTAGACTTACTTTACTTAGTTCCCTTTACTCTTTCTGTACATTTGCAGCATATCTACTTAGGAACTCAGGCATAATCCTCCATTTTGTCCGGACTATAATATAATTCAAATATTAATTATGTTGAGTTTTGTTGACTAAATATATGTATGCGTACTTAGCTTGTTTGTATATGGAGAATGTAATAAAACAACAATAACTGCTTTTATTGTCCAATCATTTGTCAGTGATTAATTCATTATTAAATATGTGATATTGAAACACAATCAACTCATTAATGTAATGCATGTTTAGTTATTTTATTTTGATAACGTAAGAATAGTTATAGAAACGAACGGTTAAATAGACTCAAAAAATTAAACTAATGAGGTTGTATTGGATATGGCTTGACTGACTTGACTCCTTCTAAAGCGTATGAAATTCAGCCATACCCCTCCACTTTGCCCGGACCACGGCTGTGTATTTTACCATCTTCCAAGACATCCATGTGGTATTGTGTTTTTTAACAAGACTCCGACTACAGGTATGTTTTGGCGCCCTACCCTTCCGCCTTCCCTAGAGGTTCCACCCAAGGGCTGTCGTGTCACATTTGTGTGAGCCATTTGTCAGCTACTTCTTATCTGCAATGCCATGGTCTCCTGCATTGTCTTTCTAAACGTGGGTGTGTTATACTCGGTGTCCTTAACCTACTAGATTTATTATTAACAACACAGTATTGGAAACAAAATTAACATTTTTTTTTTTAAAAATGCAGGCTTTAAAGATAAGATCTACTTTAAACTACACAATATCAAATCAAATTATATTTTTACTCAAATTATAGTTAACTGTTTAATAAAATTATGTGTAACTAAATAAAGGATCAGCAATAGCACACAGTTATGCCAGTGCATCTGATTTACCAGATCTCTGATAAGAACGTTCTACTTTTTAGTTTAGATTTCTGTATCGCTTCTCAGCTGTAACGACACTTTCCAGTGACATTGACTTATGTTTTATGCGGTCCAGTCCATATGGAGACCATCTTGGAAACATCACATTGTTGGGTGACTGCAATGTAGAATAGACAGTAAACTGTGATTCTGTTCATAGAAGCTTAACCTACACCAATCGTCTGTATTTGACTCAATGCCCCAAATGTAAACAATGCATTTCTGTAGTTTTATTAACGCCACGGATGTGACAATCTTGGAAGTCTGTTCGAAGTATCTTAGTACCACGTCTATTTGTTATTTTTTTCTTATACTTTAACGAGCCAAGGTTTTTAACATACACCCCGAGCACTGGAACAGGTCGACCATTAACTTCGCCTAGTTACTTCCCATTATAATAAATCATTGTGTTCAAGGTTTGCAACCTATAAAAAATAAATAACGGTTAAATATTTATGATAAGTGAAACACTTGAATTATAAATGTAAATTGTATCATTTTATTTCTTAATAAATAATGACTTTAATTGAGATATGGAATTAATTTGCTGTATGTTAAAAAAAACGGAATTTATGAGCTCCATTTTACTTTTATATGGACACATTATCTATAATAAGTGCGCAACTTATAGACTCTTTATAATTCAAAATATTTCATCAGTTGGTTTCTGTGTCATGCATTTTAAAAATAAAACCTTGTATACAAAAAAAAAAAAAAAAAAAAAAAAAAAAAAAAAAAAAAAATGTAATATTATACTGAAGATAATGTATTTTCCCAATACATTTCTAACAACATTAATTTGACTCCAACCCGCACAACCCCCCCCATCCCCACTTTGTTTTGCATCATTTATCATTTGTCATTCAGTTTCCAATTGTTGCTTATTAGTGTTGTTTTATTTATATAGCTTACAAACAAACATTGTAAAGTTATCATTTGACACTATTTTACTATTATCAAATATGTACGTACATTGGTCCACAACGTACAAAATCACACCAATGACCCCTCCTCCTTTTGTATTCATGTTATTATCCCTAAATTAATACTTACAGTTGTTTTGTTAACTTTTATAACATGTACGGCCTTATTTGAACTCTTTTATGAGAACACTGTTCATCAATGTTTTTACCTTTAAAACTCCACTGTATCCCCACACCCCGCAATAGCTACACGCCTACCCACCCCTAACCTGTCGGTACTAAACATCCAAATAAACATAAACACCGTCTTGAACATACTAACCTTTCACCCTCCCGCAAAACCGTTCACACAGCAATCTGTTCGTCAAACCCTGCCCCACCCACACACACTATAAATAGTAACACCTCAGCAGTTAGATGACACAGCACATAATTTGACGCTTGGCTTGCCTTAAACACACACAGACACCCTCTTCACGCCCCGTCACACATCTACCCCCTCCCCTCTGTCAACTTCACCCTCAGACATGATAATCCCACATCCCCTTTAACTGTTCCAACGACCCCATTCAACATCAAATTCTAATATATATTCATTTACTTATTTAAAGTTATAAATCTTGCTTCTTTCCCCTCATCTTTCACACAGCAACCTTTTGAAAACGCAACGCGACCAGTATATACATAAACACTATTTTAACTAGTCAACATAATTTGTTTCTCTACATAAAAAATGTTTCACTGTCCCATTGACTCTCCATAACCACCCCCCCCCCCCCCGTCTTTAAACAGTTTCCTCTCCACTCCCCACCCGGACTCCTGGCACTTTCATTTGACCTTCACCACTTTTACTGTTATCCGTTTCAATTCTGTATGATCTCATAAATGACATCATGTAAATTTTATTATGTGCATTTGCAAAACCTTTCGTTTTCAGTTGGTGTCGAAATAATGTAAAGAAGTTGATATTGCTGTAGGCCTACTTGTTTTAAATTGCAAATAAAAGTAATTAAAAAAAAAAAATAAATAAATAAATAAAAAAACGTATTTTGTGCGTTTTTTTTTTATTAAGCAACTCTATTTTAGTATACGGAATCTATTTATAATGTTGACGACATAAAAGCAGCACCTTGCACTTAGGGGTCATCCATAAATGACGTCACACTCGGGTTCCGTAATTTTGTGACGGTGTGTGATGAGGGAGGGGGGGGGGGTCGTTCAGATGGTGTGACGTCACTTTTTGCATTGTAAAAAAAAGCAATGTTAGAAAACGAGTTTTTGCCGTTATTTCGCGTTTTAGAAAACGGTTTTAATAGTTGTAATAAGAATTGATCAAAATATCGATGTTTTAGAAAAATCCAACAGCAATTTCGAGGGGAATTGTCGGCTGATGTGTGACGTCATTTTAAGGGGGGGGGGTCTGGCTTTTTGTGACGACGTGTGACGGAGGGGTGGGGGAGGTAAAAATCGTCAAAAAAGCGTGACGTCATTTACGGATGACCCCATAGGCCGATATGCACAAATCTAACTCTCGATTTATTGTTTCATTTAATATTTTTCCTTTTTTTTTATTTCTGCTAATTATCTCTTTCTTATAAGGTTTCTGATCGCAGAACACATTATAGTTAAAGGATCGGGTTTTGTGAGGCACAAAACAAGATGTTAAAAAATCAGGTGCCCTTAATTTTGGGTTCGAGGGCAATTTTTAAATGTGTTTTCTATTATTTAGGAAAACTTAAATAGTTTAAAGAAACTACTTACGTTAACCTTTATTTACAGAGCAAGTTTAACATCTGCACGTGAAATGATTTTTTTATAAAACCGTTGGTCACTGTATGGGATACACTGTGCTTTGTCCACAAGTGATTTGACCGTTGTGTGTTTAACTTTGGCTTTCGCAAACAGATAGGCTTTTTTTCACTTTGCTGTTCGGGTAAAATAATTTTATTTGATTTCCTTTATATCAATACTGTGTTCAGTATTGAGGTAACTTTTTTTTTTTTAAAGTTAAAGCATTAGGTAAAAAAAAAAATTAAACACATCTATATACATTCAAATTTAAAAAAATATATTAACAAAGATACCGTTTGTTTTTGTTCTTTTCATGTTTCATTTAAACCGCAAAACTTAATAAGTTGTCAGTTGTTTTTTTTTTTTCATGCGACCATTAAGTCCACATAAAACCAACTAAATGTATTATTAATAGCACAATATATGGAAAAAAAATAATTAAAAATAATATTCGTTAAGATCTACTTTAAACTACACCTGGTAACATCAAATCATAATTTTAGGCAAATTATAGTTAAATGTTTAATAAAATTATGTTTAACTAAATAAAGGATCAGCAATAGCACGCAGTTATGCCAGTGTATCTGACTTACCAGATCTCCGATAAGAACGTTCTACTTTTTAGTTTAGATTTCTGTATCGCTTCTCAGCTGTAACGACACTTTCTAATGACATTGACTTATTTTTTATGTGGTCAAGTCCAAATGCAGACCATCTTGGAAACCCACACCAATCTCTGTATTAGACTCAATGCCCCAAATGTAAACAATGCATTTCTGTAGTTTTATTAACGACACGGATGTGACGACCCTAGAAGAGTTTTCGAAGTATGTTAGCACCATGTTGTTTGTTTGTCCACTTTAACGAGAAAAGGTTTGTAACATACACCCTGAGAATTGCAACATGTCGACCATTAATTTTACCTAGTTACTTCCCATTACCACAAATCTATGTTTTCAAGGGATGCAACATGTACAAAAAAAATAATGGTGAACTGTTTATGTACGGTGAATATTTAGTTCCTCCCAGTATTTAGTTCCTCCCAGTATTTATTATTCAATTGTAGGTAAGGTATTGTAGTTTTTTATCAATGTTAAACTCTTCTAAAACAAAAAAGCAATATCGCACTTTATCCTAACATGTTTTTTTTTACTTCAGCACCCTTATAAAAAATATATTCCTACCCTCTTGTAAGGTGTTATACAATCCTTCATCTTCGTTCTTAAGTTTAGTATGGGAAGGGATTCACTCCAACACAGTTAAGCATAAGTGTCAACTGGTTATGCACCATACAGTTCATTAACTCAGATTTCAGCCTGCTTTTCTTTCTGGATTTGCTTCCATAGTCTTTGTTCAATGCACACAAAAAAAAGATTATCTAGAGTTTCTAATAATGTCCGCAATACAATTAATCTAACATTTTTAATAGTCTAAGTTTAAATGTCTAAACAATAATTTGTCAAATATCTAAGACATTTGATTTTTATTAATTTTTAATGAAAAAGTGGTTTAAGAAACAAAACAAACTGATAAAGAAATATCTATTTTGTTTGGCATGTTTATACTTTTGTACCATCATATTTTAATACACAGTTTAGTTATTTGGTTTAAGTTGTATCCATTGTTTCCCCGTTCGTGGCACCCGAGTGACTGTCATGTCACATGTGAGTGAGACTTTCTAAATGTGTGCTCCACCAGAGTGACTGTCATGTCACATGTGTGTGAGACTTTCTAAATGTGTGCTCCACCCGTGTGACTGTCATGTCACATGTGTGTGAGACTTTCTAAATGTGTGCTCCACCCGAGTGACTGTCATGTCACATGTGTGTGAGACTTTCTAAATGTGTGCTCCACCCGAGTGCCTGTCATGTCACATGTGTGTGAGACTTTCTAAATGTGTACTCCACCCGAGTGGCTGTCATGTCACATGTGTGTGAGACTTTCTAAATGTGTGCTCCACCCGAGTGGCTGTCATGTCACATGTGTGTGAGACTTTCCAAATGTGTGCTCCACACGAGTGACTGTCATGTCACATGTGTGTGCTCCACCCGAGTGACTGTCATGTCACATGTGTGTGAGACTTTCTAAATGTGTGCTCCACCCGAGTGACTGTCATGTCACATGTGTGTGTGACTTTCTAAATGTCTGCTCCACCCGAGTGACTGTCATGTCACATGTGTGTGAGACTTTCCAAATGTGTGCTCCACCCGAATGACTGTCATGTCACATGTGTGTGAGACTTTCTAAATGTGTGCTCCACCCGAGTGACTGTCATGTCACATGTGTGTGTGACTTTCTAAATGTCTGCTCCACCCGAGTGACTGTCATGTCACATGTGTGTGAGACTTTCCAAATGTGTGCTCCACCCGAGTGACTGTCATGTCACATGTGTGTGCTCCACCCGAGTGACTGTCATGTCACATGTGTGTGAGACTTTCTAAATGTGTGCTCCACCCGAGTGCCTGTCATGTCACATGTGTGTGAGACTTTCTAAATGTGTGCTCCACCCGAGTGACTGTCATGTCACATGTGTGTGTGACTTTCTAAATGTCTGCTCCACCCGAGTGACTGTCATGTCACATGTGTGTGAGACTTTCCAAATGTGTGCTCCACCCGAATGACTGTCATGTCACATGTGTGTGTGACTTTCCAAATGTCTGCTCCACCCGAGTGACTGTCATGTCACATGTGTGTGAGACTTTCCAAATGTGTGCTCCACCCGAATGACTGTCATGTCACATGTGTGTGAGACTTTCTAAATGTGTGCTCCACCCACTTCCTCCTGATCATTAATGTCATGGGTTCCTGCCTTTTCTTTCTACACATGTCTATGTTAGACAATATATTGCCCTGCCGATCATGTAGATGTAGAAACAAAACGATTAAAACATTCAGATTTCGAACGCGAGTTTTACTTTTTGGGATACGGTTTGACTAAAATGTGTATTACTTTAGTCCCTGTCCACTATTAGCCATTGGAAGCTTGTTGTGTCTACATCAGGCCAACGTATTGTATTACCATTGAGAAATAAAGCGCCAGTTAGGCTACATGTTCAACAGTTTATAAAAAAAAAAGAAAACAATATTGATCTATTAGAAAAGATTTGGCGACCTGCATAATTAAACCAATTAAAGTTTTTACTCAAAGTACATATACAGTTGATACTATAATAGATTTCAAGTTAACTAAACTGTCGATCGACAAAATGATGCAAGTAGTTCAGTACATCTTATTTGCCAGATCTATTTTTAATCACAATACATTTTTTTTTCTGTCAGAATTATATATTGTTTTTCAGCTACAACAACATTTTCCAGGAAAGTTGACTTTTGTCTCGTACAGTCCATACGTAGTTCATCAAGTAAACAACCCATTATGCGTGACTACATTGTATAAGAGACAGTGGACTGTAAAATCGTCAATGGAAATATTGTTTCCGTTTGAGCTTTACCATCATCTTTCGTCTGTATTTGATTTCATGTTTCAAATGAAAACAAGACAGGTCTGTAGTTTTCTCCACGACGCGGATGTGACGACCTCGGATGTGTGTTGGAAGTATGTTAGCTAAAAGAACGTTCTACTTTTTAGTTTAGATTTCTGTATCGCTAGTCAGTTGAAACGACACTTTCCAGTGACATTGACTATGTTTTATGCGGTCCAGTCCATATGGAGACATTCTTGGAACCGTCACATTGTTGGGTGACTGTAATGTAGAATAGACGGTAAACTGTGATTCTGTTCATTGAAGCTTAACCTACACCAATCTTCTGTATAAGACTCAATGCCCCAAATGTAAACAATGCATTTCTGTAGTTTTATTAACGCCACGGATGTGATAACCTCGTAAATGTGTTCGAAATATCTTAGCACAATGTCTATTGGTTTTTATATTTTAATTTTTTAAATTTTAATTTTAATTTTAATTTATTATTTTATTATTTTTTTTTTAAATTTTCCATTGCCTGGGTAATACTGCAACCTTAAAATCATACAGGCATTGACAAAAAAAAGTCAAACATTTCCTGCTATTGTGGTGGTATGATAATGTTAACATAAATGTAGAGCATATTCAAACAAATATATTTACATATATATGTTAATTATATAAATACAATGATATTTAATTAAGTAAAAAAATGATTTACATCAATCGATTGATTAAGTTAACGAAAATTCCGTTCAATTAGATTAACGTTGGCGATACGCCGCTACCATTTTATATGCCAATCAATTTATTGTTACCAAAAGTCTCTACAAACTAAAAATGTTATACAAATTTCAAAATCACATATAGAAGCTATCAGTATAATACACTTACTTATCTTGAGAAGTAAATTAAGTTGATCCATATTAAATCAAATTTTAAAGGAGTTGGTTGGGAATAGACAAGCATCTGTCTCCGTGTGATCTAAACTTTTAAAAAGTCGTTATTAATGAATGGTGTCTAAAGTAGAGGTGCATGACATAAATGACAAGCATGTGTTACTTCCCTTTCAGCTATCAATGTACACAAGGGATACAACCTAAACATATGTATTAAATTATTTATTAAAATTAAGTTCATTTACATTTTTGTAGGTACACATTTATAAACATATTAAATAAGACAAATATTTGAATATCAGTATGAATGACGTAATGTTTTTTTTTTCTTGAAAGCATTTTTGTGTGCGTTAAAAATATAGATAAATTGTAACACCTTAGATATGTTAAACATTCATTCTTACATATATTATCTTTAATAATTGTGCAATGTTTGTAGACACGTATCTTTGAATAATTTTCCTTTAATTTTTCCCCTTAGAAACTCACATATAATTTAACAGTACCCAAAGTACAGACATGCTCACTACCTGGTAAGGTAAAATTTGATTTTACAAACAAAGCAGCACGTCTTTAAAAACAACTACGTATATATGTAATTTTGTGTTATCCTTTCCTCTCTAATTAGTATTTCTCATTAATTCTACATAATTTATATATTGGTTTAAAATAATATAATACCTTAGAACAGGGGTTCCCAACCCTGTGCCCGCGGGCGCCATGGCGCCCGCCGAACGATTCGTGTGTGCCCGCCTCTCACTATTCGACGGAGACAAAAAAAATTTCATAAACATTATTGAAATGTTGAAGGGAATGGAAATCAAAAGTTTAAGGGGGGTCGGGGGGTGCAAATCGAAAGTTTGAGGGGGGGGGGGAGGTGCATCTCGAAAGTTTGAGGGAGGGGGGGTGTGCAAATCAAAAGTTTGAGGGGGGGGTGCAAATCGAAAGTTTGAGGGAGGGTTACGCCTCTGGAAGGAGTTTGTCGATTTAAAATAGGTGGTGCCCGCCACCCTACCGATATTTTAGAACGTGCTCTAAAGTAAAAAAAAGGTTGGGAACCCCTGCCTTAGAAGAAGGTAGGATATGGAGGCGCCAATGTATTTTATGATGGTGCTGAAGTAACAAAATGCTAGGCTTTAAGTGCAATGTTTTTAAAATTGTTTTAGCAGACTTACACAATTACAAAAATCTACATCAGAGCTGGGTGGACTTAGGAACGTCAGCAATGTATATTCGGGTAAAGCCACAATCAAAAAGAACATTCTCGAGGGAAGATAGTAATATGTGATTTTGTATTTGAATTAGTTTTAGAAAAGACCAATCAAAAAAAAAAAAGAAAATAATAGTAAATGGAACTATTATAATCTTCCTTGATGTGGCAAATATGCTATATCGAGTCATACCGCATATCAATATATAGCCGCAGCTACATAATGACTTGTTTAGTCTAGGGTTTCTCTTGTTGGACAAGAGGTCACTTAATAATTAGTATTGTGTTTTATTAATGTTATGTTATTATTATTATTGACTGATTGCCGATATTTAGCTCAATGAAAAGGTTTATAATTATGGTTGAATAAGTTACTCAGTTTAACAATCATTTAAATATTAATACATAAAGTTAATAATTGACATAGGTGCAACATTTTAACTTAGTCGGCGTGGTTGAGTCGGTAAAGCTCATGGTTGCTAAACCGAAAAGTCTCGAGTTCGAACCCTCGGGCAGATGAGGCTCGTTAGCTGGGGACAGCAACTCTTCTAGGAGCGACAACTCCAAACTCAAACAACTGCTGCCTTTTAGTTTGTTCTTGGCTTGAACAAAGGCTATGGAAGCAAATCCAAAAAGAAAAGCAGGCTGAAATCGGAGTCAATGGCCTCAATGGCGCAAAACCAGTTGACACGTATCCTTAATTGTGATGGAGGCTTAGTCGAGTCGGCAAAAGCTCATGGTTGATAAATTCGAAAAAGTCTCGAGTTCAAATAAGCAGATAAGGCTTGATTCCTTCCAACACAAAAAATTAAGAACGAAGAAGAACAAATGATTAAATAAGTAACTCAGTTTAACAATCATTTAAAGTTTAATACATGAAGTTAAATAGAATAATTGGCATAGGAGCAACGTTTTAACTTAGTCAGATTAGCCTGAAATGGGCGACTGGTCTTCAGGGCGGCGTGCTCACACACGGTAATATGTAGCGTCTCTTTATCCCCAAGCTGGCCGGCTGTAAAATACATTTGACAAACTTCCTAACATATGTGTGATATACACATTCTTTCATACTTCATACACTAACAATTTTACAATTGCTACAAATACATTTACATTAGCCTTACTTAAGGCCTACCATAAACATTACTAAAATAATTTTTGCATTCATACATTGTTTTATACGCAGTCCATACTTATTAATTAATATAATAATATATATAATAGTACAGTAAATAAAAGTAAGTGCCAATTACCTTCCAATGAAGCCACACAATCCTCTAGGCACGTTGCCAAAACGTAAGTTTAATTTCTCCGTGGAGAACAAGTGCCGTAGCACCAAAATAAGTATAATGTTATAATGCCTTAGCACACACACAAATAAAAAAAAAAAGTTACCTACGAAGAGGGAGAAGGTAGAGTAACCGGCCTTTAGCGTCCCTATCCTACAGGTCACATGACTCAGGCTCCGCCCTCACGACCGCAGTTTAAGGTCGAGGCCCTTACGATACCGCTGGTCTCAGGTCCAGGTGTGTACCGTTACCTGTGGGGTAGCAAGAAGGGGGGGGGGGAGAAGTGAAGACACCATGATAGATATTTATAATCTAGCATAACTCTTGAACACGTTGGGACGAATCTCTCACTGTATCGTTTCCTCAGCTAATACATTTTCCCTTATATTCTATTTTCTTTTATATTTTATTTCATCTTGTAAGGTCTCAATAACGTTGGAGGGCGAGAGACGATGAGATTTCATTAAATAAAACTCAGCTCACATGTTTACAATATTACATGTCTTGTGAAAGATTTAACAATTGTTGTGTACTGTTAAATGTGATAAACTTTATATGCTCCACTTAAATCCACATAATTTGCCGACAGGATAGTAAGTGAAGCATCGTTCAAATTATTTTGTTCCGTTGTAATTTAATATTAATTAAACAATAAATATGTATAAATATATTTTAATGTTTCGTTAATTGTGAATAGGAGGTCGTTTCAAAATATTTTATTGTTGTTCTATAGTTATATTTATGTATATGCGAAACTTTCCCTAACCTGAATCAGGTACTCATAATTGCTTGTAATTAAGAATCTACGGAATTTGATGCGAACTTGAAACTTTCGAGATAGAAGTCACATACTCTATTATTCGACCCAAACATCAATGGCGTAGCGAGGTGGTGTGTCACTCGGTGCAGCACTTAATGGTGTCACCCCCAGAGGCTTAGAGACCCTTCCCGGGTACATACAGAGTGAATAAACATAATCTGATATTCTAGACAACAGACAATTTAAAGCCGGATAAACTCTAAGCTTTTTCTTTTAATGAATAGAAAATAAGTCTCATTTTTTTTTTACGGGCAAGCAATATGTATGATTACCAATCACCTAAACACTTGTTTATTAAATATTTATAGTTGGTTAAGGAACATTTACACGTAACATTCTTCTTGGTCAATGATTTAATTTAAGTAATGAGCTAACTAGATATTAATTAGATGTTTATGTTGTTTATTAAACTTCCTATAATGTTTATGTCATCAATAACTCTTACCTAAACAAAACATCTTTTTTTTTTTTTTTTTTTTTTTTTTTTTTTTTTTCAGTAATAATAATTTATTTGATAGATTTTACACAGCATCAAAGACATGAACATCAATTGCATATATAATAATCAAATGGAGAAAATGAAATGGCATAAGAACTAGACTAAAATAAGGTGTGCAAACTAGGTTTCTCTTGACTGCTTAGTTTACTGTGCTCTGTCCTTAGCTGAGGAGTCAAAAGTTCACATTGTAGACAGAAATAGAAACCACCGTGGGAGAAGTGTCTCTGTAATACACATTACTGATCTATCATTCCAAAACTTTCCATGACATAAAATTGACCCTTGGCAAAGAGGGCACGCTACCTTGAAAAATCCGCCAGTCCGGTTGAGTGGAGGGAAGTGTGTGTGGGGGGGGGGGGGGGGGGGGAGGGTGAGGTGTGTATTTCTTTCTACTATTCAGGTTGTGCACTTTTAAAAACCTGGGAAACAGAAGACTGTTCTAATGTTAAATTACTTGGGGGCTGATCGAGTGATGTTTTGCTTGAGGCTGTCGATATTAATTATGCATCTAGTTTATTTGCTTCTTCTGTAGTTCCAATTTTAGTTTCCTGTAAAAGTAGAATGTCAATATTGTGTTTATTTAAACAAAACATCATGGGCTGTTTAAAACTCTCAATTATGAAATACAAAATAACAACGTTTCCTGTAAAACTACTTAGAACTCTCCATTTAGCTTTTAATGTCATTGTATTGCAATAATCTCACAACTTTACAAAACAATTTTGCCCTACATTCTGTATTTCTTATTTCATACCCAATGCAACAATGTTGCCCTGTGTTTGTAAACCTACATACAATATTTTGTTTTTTAGCTTGTGTTTTTTTTTTAACTTGAAGTGTCAAAATCAATTTAGCATTTTCCTAGTTACCTCCCATTTATATACTAAAAAGGGGCAAGGGATGCTACCTGGAGATGCAACAAGACGAATTAATAAGTAAAAATACTGAAAAAAAATTAATTCGTTTTTAAAAATTCCGAAAAAAATCTAAGTTAAGTTGATATTTTATTTTTAACGGTAACGATGTTTGTAATAATGTATGCTTATTACTTAAAATTAAATAAATGTCTATATGCTTTAATTATAATAAAAACATTGGGGATATCTCTTAAAAAATCTGTAAATAAGTAATTTTTCAATTTAATTTGTGATGTGTACAGCTTGAAAATAGTGTCTCTAATATTTTTGCAATACTATATTGACATATTTCAAATGTATTTAATTTCTGCATCAACTTTGTATTCATAATTCTAACTCTTCTGTCCAACAAATAACTGACTATTTATGACTTTCTATTACTACTCCTCAACTAAAACCAGGACAGTAACGTAATTAAGTGAAATGTAGCGTATGACAGTACCATTTCCTTTATCGAATGTACTGACTGATAATAATACATTTGAAAAGTTAAGTTATTCAATGAACTGTTACTGCTTTATAAATATAGCCCTAGTGCCCTAATAGAAAGTTGTTTTTTATCACAAGAAATAATTCATAACTTTTTTATTGAGTAAAGTATTTTTTAAACAATTCAAGTTAATACAGCATATCAATGAGAACCGTATAAATGTAATATAATCGTTTTACTGTATGATTTATGTTTTAAAAACAAAACAAAATGTTTCAGAAATGTATTTTTCATGAATATTTGTGGACAATACTGCTCACCTATTTTACTCACTATTCAAATGCTTATCAGAGCTAGGTGGAACCAAGTATGTCCTGCTTGTTCTAACATAAGAACTGAATAAAAGTAAAATCAGTTGAACACTTGACCATGCTGTTGCATTGTTAGATACAGGCAGACTAGTGATATAATTATTTATATAAAAAAGGTTTAGCACATTATTTATTAACTGATTTAAAAACTAGAAAAATTAGTATAGTCTAATACAGGGGTCTCCAAACGTTTCTGTCCGAGGGCCGCATTAACTATCAAATTTCAGTTCGGGGGCCAGTTAGTTCCAAACATGTCTTTAATTTTTATGGGCAAAGTTTCTCAGCCATCAACAACAAACGTTTTTTCCGTGGACAAAAAGATCGCCGCGGGCCGGATGAGAGGACCTCGCGGGCCGGATTCGGCCCGCGGGCCGTAGTTTGGAGACCCCTGGTCTAATATGATAGCAGAATCTGTTATTGTGTACAGTTTCACAAATAATTTCTCCCCAGTCTTCGTATGTAAAACACGTATATTTGAAGCACTATAGCATAGTCCCTTGTAGTATGCAATACACCAACACATTTTTCCTCATTGTCGAATTACCGCATCACGTGATCGTTTAAAGCGCCACTGTCAGTCTGGTATAAAACAAAACTGACAAGGTAGAGGCCATCAACTGGTGCAGTGAAGATGCTTGTATTTGGGTCGTAATGACCTGAGTTATGGCCTGTAAGATTCCTGTAAGTTAGAGATCGAAAGCTCTATTAAACTTTTTTTTTTTTTATTGTTTAGTACACAACATTTAATTTGATAAGAATGTTAACACACAATGCCATTATACTGCCAATGAAATAATTATTTTTACAGTGTTAACAGATAGGCGTATTAATAACATATTTGCTTGAATACATAAATTAATGTTTCACTACAATCGATTTAATAAGTAAACTAAAGAACAATAAGTTTTATTCGTATAACGTTTAGAAGCACCAATACCATTTTACACGCCAATCAATTTTACTTTTACCAAACTAAATACTGGATGTGTTTTACAAAGGTCAAACACACACACACACACACACACACATATATATATATATATATATATATATATATATATATATATATATATATATATATATATATATATATATATATATATATATATATACAATTAAACTTTAAATGAGTTAGCGGGGAATAGTATAACATCTGTCTCCATGTAATCTAAACTATGATAAAGACGTCATTGATTTTTTTTTTGCTTAACTTTATATACGGTGTTGTCCTATACACTCCAGTTTATGAAACCATCTGACGTTTTCTTAGAAACAATATTCAAACTAAATATTGGCAATAAAACCCGATGATCTTATCTACTTAAAATGTGATAAAGAGTATTGATCCTCTTATATAATCGTTGTGATAATGCTGATTAGGATAATCCACTCCACATATACTGTTATAAAATTGAGCTACACTCTCCACTCAACACAAGTGTGACAATGATACCAAAACTTTAAAGATTCACACGGTTCTGAAAATGTTTAGTACACTCTGTACCTCTCAATCCACGGAAATTGATTGTATAATGTTGTTATAAGTATCTCATTCTATACAGACGTTATAAAGTTACCCTATACTCTCAGCCCTATTTACACACTTAATTAGATAATGTTGCATAAACGTTAGATTGCCACAAAATGTACTAATGTTGCTCTAAGCTTTTTAACCTACGAAAAATAAATTAACTTGCAATATAACTTGTGCCTCACAAAACTGACATGTATTTTATTGTTTCCCTTATACAAATTAAGACAGTCAAGGGAAACAACTTAAAACTATCAACGAAACTATTAATATTAAATTATTTATTGAAATAAAGATTATTTACATAATATATGATGGTATAATTCAACAAGCGTGCCAAATAAAATAAATATAATTTAAAAATTAGATTGGAAACTATTTATTCTCTAAAATCATTATTTTTAATTAAACATTATCAAAAATCAAACCTCTTAGATATGTTACAAATTATTTCTTAGACGTTTAATATTTAAACACATCAGTCAGACATGATGGCCTGTAATGCTGACAGGGAGTCTGATAAGATGCTGATGCTGGTATGTGGGGTTGTTGGGGTGTACTCGAGGGCCATAAGGATGGCCGTTAGTTCGGCAGTGAAAATGGAGGCGCCGTCTGTCAACCTAAAGCTTTTGGAGTGGTTGAGGTGGGGGATGTGGAACCCTGCTCCCACTTTCTCGTTTATTTTGGAGCCGTCTGTGTAGATCAGGGATCTCCAAACTACGGCCCGCGGGCCGCACCCGCGAAGTCCTCTCATCCGGCCCGCGGATATCTTTTTGTCCAAGAAAAAATCGTTTGTTGGTGATGGCTGAGGAACTTTGCCCAGAAAAATCAAACTTGCCTGGAAGAAACTGGCCCCCGAACTGAAATTTGATAGTTAACGCGGCCCTCGGACTGAAAAGTTTGGAGACCCCTTGTGTAGATGGTTAGGCTATTGGCTGTTATCCTTTCTATCTCATTTGAAGCCTCAATACGGGCCATTACTGGGTCCTCTTTTTTATTTATCTGATTGTGCAGGTCTGTGTGTAATGATGGGGATGTCAGTTCCCAGGGGGGGACTATAGGTTTGTGGATGACTAAGTTTTGATCCGCGATTGAGGTTTGGTTGCAGGATTCCAGTTCCCCCGGTGTTTTCCAGCTGGCGGGGGGGGGGGGGGGGGCTGAATTTCCCAATGGGGATTCCCCATGCCCTGGGTAGCACTGGTAGGAAGGCCGCTGAGGTTGGGTGGTTTTGATGTTTTACTTTGGCCCAGTAGTTTAGCCTGAGTTCCTTCCTGCGGAGTGAGAGGGGGATTACTCCCAGGAGGACCTCTAGGGCTTCTTTGGAGGTACTACTATTGCAACCGGCAATTATGTTAAGGGCCTGGTTCTGTATTTTGTCGAGGGTTTTTTTTGTGTAGTTTGAGGCCGAGTCATAGACTATGCTGTTATGTTTGTTTGTCGCTGGTTATCTATGGATTTAAGTGTTAGAAAATTATCGTGCGCGTTGGTCTAAATTTATGAGTTAAAAAATTACTATTAATAGTGTTGGGAAATAGTTTTCATTTTTCAAATTATAGTAATAATTGTCGGCATGTTCATTAAACACAAGTTTTAAAAAAATATCATCTTTTACAAAAATTCTAATTATGTCTTTATTTAGTCCTATAGCGCTTACTTCCCTTTGATAAATTAGGCAAAACACAATTACTTCCCTTTATAAAACAATTGCATTAGTTGAAAAGCATTTACTTTTTAATTACTTTGTTTTGGTGTTGGGAAAAAAAATAATTACATAATTAGCGGGGATTGATCAAGTGCAAATGTTGTAGGTATTTTACGGATAAGCTTGGAGTATTATAATTGTTCATTAAATTGAAACAGGCGCGTTCGTTTAAGTGAGTGCAAAAACTATGAATAAGTTGGGGTACTATAGTCGTTTATTAAGCTAAAACAGGCGATTCTGCCCCGGGCGTTTATGTTCGCGTTAGTGTTTTCTTTGTGTTTAGGTGGGTTTGCGTTAGTGGTTGCGTTTTGATTTGGTTCGTTTTTGTTCTTTCTTTTTTCGTTTTTGTTTGTGTTTTTTTTGTTTGGGTTTGTATTTGTGTTTTTGGTTGGTTTTGCGTTTGGATTTGGTTTGTTTTCGTTTGCTTTTTCGTTTGTTTTTTTTGGTATTGGTGTTTGTGGTTGGGTTTGTTGTTAGGTTTTTGTTTTCGTTTGCTTTTTTGTTTGTTTTTTCTTTGTGTTTGTATTGGTGTTTGTGGTTGTGGTTGGGTTTGTTGCTAGGTTTTTGTTTTCGTTTGTATTTGTAATTGTGTTAGCGTTATGTTTGCGTTTTGTTGTTTTGGTTTTGGTTGGTCGTGGTTTGGGTGAGCAATGCCGGGTTTATGATGATTACTAAACACACAGGTAATGGTCTTTAACAGAAAGGTTTTTCACAGAAGCCAGAGCAGGGCCTGGCCGGGACGGCTAGTTCTTATATAAAATAACAGGGGATGGGAACTCGGTCTATAGACATGATTTTTAATCCATTTTAAATACTTAAAGTTTTAAAAATAGAATAAAATCTCGTAGACAAATTAATTGCACACCAAGTGAACGCCAAATAAAAAAGCGCATAATAGTGCGCAATATTATTAGTACTTCTAAAATTTACATTAGTTTTTGAGAAATCGAAAGTAGCGTAAATTACTACTTCCAGTCAACGGAAATTACTCAAAATTTAACAGAAGGTAGAAAATTAGATCTTTTACTTACATGTGAAATTTCATGTATCTATCTGAAATAGTACTCAAGTTATATGCTTTTGAAAAATTCAAAGTAGGAAAAGTACCACTTCCGGTTATCGAAAATCGCTCAAAAGTTGATACGGATCTACGATTTTGATAAAATACTTATATATGAAATTTCATCAACCTAGCTGTAACGGTACTCAAGTAATCGTGTTTACACACGGACACACAGACACACAGACACACACTCAGACATACGGACAAGATTGCAAAATTATGTTTTTCCGTATCAGTGAGGTGCAAAACGTCGTGATTTGTAAAAATCTCGATTTTTTTTTTGCACGATTACAATACTTTCTCTATACTTTGTATATACGAGAAAGTAAAAATGCATGAAAACAACATGACTTGCATTACGTAAATCAGTGCTTGCACCCTAGTCATTTTCTTACCAACCGGAGTGTACACTAACCTCACTCACCAAGACAGCTGGTACATCAACAAATACTACTGGCTATTTAACTCAATAATTAATTGATTAAAACCTACAATACACAAGTCTATTGTACTGGTTTATTGTGTTGATGAACCAGAACATCCGTTCATCAAACCACGATAGTGTTCAACCGTAACTACACTACATTTCACTTAATTTTGTTACTGTCTTACCCTTTTAAGTTACTTTATTACGGTTACAACGCTACTATCATATTCTAGCTACGCTACTATTCTAACTTAAATGCGCTTATGCCAATTCATAACTACGCTACCGTCTTAACTACAGCAATCTTTCATCATTATAGAAATAAAATAAAAATGTCAATATATTATTCTCAATTTAATCAAAAATGTAAAACTAAATACAATTTATACTATAAATACTAAATTTAAGTAAAAAGAAAACAACGTTTTTTATCTATGTCCATTAATAATAAAAATTAATTTAAAAGCATTTTAGTTAAAAACTTTTGGCGATTTTAAATAAGTAATTGCATAATGTGTGATAATTCTGATTGAACAACGTGTCTATATATTTGCTATTAGCATTGACGAAATTATATTCTACGACGAGAAAAATGGCCCGTTGAGGAAGGATACACCGGGCGCTAGCTTGATAGTGCTGTCTCTTTTCTCTAAACTAAAACCAACCCACCCCCCCCCCCCACACACACCACCCCCACCCCACCCCCACACACCACCCCCCACCCCCACCCCCCCACACACACCGCCCCCTCCACACACCGCCCCCCCACACACACCACCCCCCCCACCCCTCCACCCCCCCCCCCCCAAAAAAAAAAACATGCCTACCGTCCCATTCAACGAAATATAATTATATACTTTTTCCAGTGTCCGCCCCTTCCCCGAAAATTCTACCCCCGCCCCCGAAAATTTCAAGTACCCCCCACCCCTCTCTGGGGAGGAAAAAGTCTAAACTAAAACCACCCCACCCCCACACACACCACCCCCCACCCCCCCCACCCCCCACACCCCCCACCCCCCCACCCCCCCCCTCCACCCCCCCCCCCCCCCCCCCCCCCAAAAAAAAACATGTCTACCGTCCCATTCAACGAAATATAATTATATACTTTTTCCAGTGTCCGCCCCCTCCCCGAGGGGGGGGGGGTCTCAGACATTCTTACGCGGGGGGTGGGGCTTCGCCCCTACCCGAAGAATTGTATGCAAGAAACTCTTCACGCAAACCATTAAGATTAGACAACATTTCCTTTTTATTCAATGTTAACGCGAAAATCAATGACGTCATATAACTTTGAGCACTCTCTGGGTTTGAGATTATTTTCTACTCTGTGCGCTAAATGTGTCGACGTCATACTTCGTTTTTCGAATTACTGTGCAGGTTTTTAAATTCCTTGTGTTTTCTCTAGAGCGTTCTTGTCAGACAGATAGATAGATAGAGAGACAGCGAAACTATTATTATAGATTATAAGAACATTGTTTAAACTATTTGCTAAATGAATAATTGGGCCTAAGAAACATTGTTTTGACATATTTCAACTTTAAATAAATACATTAACCAAATCAAATCAAATTATGTAATTAACAAAAATGATAATTAAAAAACAACATAAATAAAACAATTGGGATAAATCAAGGCACTTAGGTGATTAGAACGTAATGATATGTTTTTATTCATGTTTTATCTTAACTCTTTTATTTCAGTAGTAACACGTTATTTCGTGTTCACCCTTACGACAATTCGAAATATTATATCTCACAATGTTAATTTAACTAACATACATTGTTACATTTAGATTGCCCGCAAACCCCCCCCCCCCACTCCTCTTCTCCCCTCCATGTATTCGATATGAGAGTCAAATAAATTGCTATCAATGTAAATTTACAACAGTCCCCATATGTTGATTAATTAGCATAGTTATCGATACATGTACTTACACATTTTTCAGGGAGCAAACATTTAAGGCTAGAGTCGTCAAAAGTCTCGACAACAAAGTCCGTAAAATATTTGACCGAATGTTGTTTGCTCATGGCCGTTTTCTGGATATGACATCTGCCCGAATACGAAAAAAACCCAGATCGGACATTTACCTGAATGCGACAAAAACCAGATCGGACACTTACCTGAATGTGACAAAAACCAGATCGGACACTTACCTGAATGCGACAAAAACCAGATCGGACATTTACCTGAATGCGACAAAAACCAGATCGGACACTTACCTGAATGCGACAAAAACCAGATCGGACACTTACCTGAATGCGACAAAAAGCAGATCGGACACTTACCTGAATGCGACAAAAAGCAGATCGGACACTTACCTGAATGCGACAAAAAACAGAGCGGACACTTACCTGAATACGACAAAAAACAGATCGGACACTTACCTGAATGTGACAAAAACCAGATCGGACATTTACCTGAATGCGACAGCTGCCCTCATAGCCGTCTCCGAAGGAAAAAAAAATCCCTATTTGCTACAAGTTAAATAAAATATTTAACATTTTATTGCACATTTTCATTTTAATATTTGTTTTAGCTTTTTTTTCAATAAATCACGAAGTTAAAGTTCTCCTATCTTAGAAAAGTAGAGGCGTGATATGAACGTCTGTGTAAACCGTTTGCCTATTGGTTTTTGTGTTCTTTAAACATATGTTATTTTGTTGTTACTATTTCCCAAAAAGACACATAAGCAGTTACTTCCCATTTTAATGGTCAAAACAAACCAAGAGATGCTAACTTAAAATATTTATGGTATTAAAATCTTTAGTTTTATTATTGCGTTTATATATGACTGTAAAGCGAAGAAACAACAGCCGTAACAAGAAAGGTCGAGACCAGGTTAGATATGTACGTTGTACAAAATGTGCACGCTGTGTCCCAAAAGACAAAGCCTTCAAGAAATGTGTGATCAGGAACATTGTTGAGGCTGCCGCTATCCGGGCTATCTCTGATGGTTCTGTTTATGAAATGTACGCCCTACACAAGCTGCCGCTATCCGGGCTATCTCTGATGCTTCTGTTTATGAAATGTACGCCCTACACAAGCTGCCGCTATCAGGACTATCTCTGATGCTTCTGTTTATGAAATGTACGCCCTACACAAGCTGCCGCTATCCGGGCTATCTCTGATGCTTCTGTTTATGAAATGTACGCCCTACACAAGCTGCCGCTATCCGGGCTATCTCTGATGCTTCTGTTTATGAAATGTACGCCCTACACAAGCTGCCGCTATCAGGACTATCTCTGATGCTTCTGTTTATGAAATGTACGCCCTACACAAGCTGCCGCTATCCGGGCTATCTCTGATGCTTCTGTTTATGAAATGTACGCCCTACACAAGCTGCCGCTATCAGGACTATCTCTGATGCTTCTGTTTATGAAATGTACGCCCTACACAAGCTGCCGCTATCCGGGCTATCTCTGATGCTTCTGTTTATGAAATGTACGCCCTACAGAAGCTGCCGCTATCCGGGCTATCTCTGATGCTTCTGTTTATGAAATGTACGCCCTACACAAGCTGCCGCTATCTTGGCTATCTCTGATGCTTCTGTTTATGAAATGTACGCCCTACACAAGCTGCCGCTATCCGGGCTATCTCTGATGCTTCTGTTTATGAAATGTACGCCCTACACAAGCTGCCGCTATCTTGGCTATCTCTGATGCTTCTGTTTATGAAATGTACGCCCTACACAAGATGTAGGCCAAGCTTCTGTACTGTGTGTCTAGTGAGATAATTAAACAAGAAAACAAGCAATCGGCGTAATAAGTAAATTAAAGCAAATTAACTTTAATTATTTTAATGTTAATGAAGCGCCACTACCATATTACACGCCAATGAATTTTACTATTACCAAACTACATACCAGATGGGTTCTACAAACGTAACTCATCTTGACAAGTGATTTACTTAATTCATATATAGATATACTTTAAATGAGTTGGCAGGGAATTATCTCCCTGTGATCTAAACTATGAAAAAGTCGTCATTGATTTTCTTTACTTAACTATTTATATACGGTATTGTCCTCTACACTCCAGTTTACAAAACACATGACAACGTTTTCCTATAAACACTGTTCAAACTAAAAATTGACAATACATCCATTATGATGTCCATTAACATAAAATGTGAAAAAGATGGCTTATCTTTAAGATTCACACAGTTGTGACAATAACACACTCTGTACCTCTCAATCAATGGACATTTAATAATGTTGCTATACGAGTCTCATTCTATACAGACGTTATAAAGTTACCGTAACCTCTCAGCCCTGTTTACACACTAAATTTGAGAATGTTGCATAAACGTTACATCGCCACTAAATATACTAATGTTGCTGTAAGATTTTTAACCTTGTGGTGTTTAAAATAGAGGTGCATGACAAAATTGACATATATTTTATTACTTCCCTTATACAACTTAATGGAATAAAGGGATACAACTTAAACATTTCAACAAAACCATGTACTAAAATTAAGATCATTCACATAATATATGACAGTATAACTCTACAAACATGCCAAACAAAATAAATTATTGTTAACAGTAAGATCGTGCAAAGATTTTTTTGTTTCTAAAATCTTTTTTTTTACTTAAAAATTTAATAAAAATCAAACCTGTTAGATATGTTACAAATAATTTCTTAGACGTTTAATATTTGATAATTTAAATTATTACGGGACTCATAAAACACTGGTATTATTCTTATTATGTGTGTGTACAGAAAGAAAAAAAAATTGTGTGTACAGAAGCGCACAATTATTTGAACACTACCAAAAGCATGGATATTCTTAAAACGGAATCTAGTAGCTGTTGAACATTAGAGGTCACAGCAGCCAGTCTTTATAAAAATAGGCTCATATTTGTTATTGGTTTTCTTTCCTTAACAATATTTTTTTTTCTTTAATTCTGCTTATGTTATCTTTCATTTACTTAGTAAGTTTTAAACAGCGTAGTCAAGTCGGTAAAGATTATGGTTGCTAAACTGTTAAGTCTCGAGTTTGAGCTCTCGGGCAGATGAGGCTTTATATCTGGGGACAGCAACTCTTCTAGGAGAGACAACAGCAAAATCAAACAACTGTTGTCTTGTTGTTTATTCTTGGTTGGACAAAGAATATGGGACCAAATCCAGAAAGAAAAGCAGGCTGTAAATCTGAGTCAATGGCCTGTATGGTGCATAACCAATTGACACTTGTACTTAACTGCTTTTCCAACAGAGCAGGATGCACGGTTTTTAACTGGCTTAAAATATGCAATTTAAATTGTATTAGCTACTTCCCATGTATACAATAAAAATAGCAATGGCATGCTATCAAGAAAATATTATTACAAATATTAAAAAGGAAATTTAATGTATCACCTTTCTATACTCAAAAATTCAAAAGTGCTTTTGCGATGTTATAATTTTAACTAACAAAATAAATGTCGGTATTTTTGTTTCCAGCTCAATTCCATTTAGTTTGTTTGTGCAATAATTTAAACAAAAAAGTAATAAATATAATAACTAATTTAAAAATTATAATTATTATGATTAATCTTTGCTGCAACAACTTTCGGATATAAACGATCTGTTTGAGGGTACATTGCTATTGTTGTTGTTTTTCCATATATATGTAGATATTTGACAATAACGGTTATACAAAAAGTAACTGTCTGTGAGTACTGACAAATAAACCATCACAGTGAACATGCATGCATATGTCTATAACACTTAACGACGGATCTACAATAGCACTCATGACAGACATCTTTTCTATTTTCTATATGGGAAAAATATACTCACGTCCACCACATCTTGATAAGTACACAATGACCACGCTAAACTATTTCTTTATAACATTGTTCTTTTTTAATACAAAAAATGTTTTTTTTTATATTTAGAAATAGTATCATATTTTACACAGTGTTATCAATGTTATATTCATATTATTGTGTTGATTTAGTTACTATGCAATAAATATTTTATTCTAAATGATGCCAACATCTCTAATTGGCTATGTCGTGTCAGCTGACTCACCCTTATGTGATACAGTCTTTGTTGTTTTAGCTTTATTTATACACATCACACGGTCCACGTCTTTAGCTCTCTCACCAACCCTATTCCCACACCCACAATAACCGCCCCACCCCGCACTACCCAGCATATTACTAGCTACAATTGTTGCAAGAGAAATAACAGATTAATGTTCTGTAGAGTCCAGCCAGGAAATGACCAGGATGGCAGGTGACCCAGGAATAAGCCACTCGTTAGACACGACTTAGACTAAACTAAGTTTCTATTGAATCAGTTTGAGCTACATTCAGCTTTATCGAGTTGTCCTAACTTATCCCTTAATGAATCTCCGTCTCTACGTAAATACCAGGATATGACCAGTACGTTTGTACCAGTGTTTCTTTCAGCCAACTCTATACAAAGTGCGACCACTGCACACCCTCCACTACCTGGGACAAAATAGGAACAAAATTAGTGTATATATGCTTTAGCCAGTCTGACCCACTGAAGGTTTCAAGTGTCTCTCGATAGTTTCAAGTGACTCCCCCCCCCCCCCCCCCCTTACACACACACACCAAGACACATATGTGTAAAAGAAACCATTGTTTGTATATCAATGTTTTTACCCCAGTCATCTTCTTGCCAATCAGAATTGTTTTAAGAATAGATTTTATGCTAAATTAATTATCTGTCTAAGTAAAGTTACATTTTAATCTGACTATAGCTGACTAATATGAATCATATGCCTACACTATTAATGCATAATTCAAAACATATTTGTGTTTAAAATCAACGGAAAACCAGACTGGCAATATACTAAAAATAAATGTTGCAATGAAAAATGTAAAAATGATCCCTTTGATAACACACTAAACTACTAAACGATATATTTTAGTATATTATTAGCAATTTTACATAGAGATGTTATATATTTAGGACTTTAGGTGAAATTTACATACAATTAATATTTTTGAGCCCACAGAACCTGAAATATCATATTATCATATTCATATTCGGGTCGACTGTCTATACTGTACATTATAATATACTTTTGATGTACCACTAATCTAACTATGTTTGATTTGTTAAAATACGATAAACGGAAGTTTCCTGCAACCATCTTCTAAACCTATACGTTTGAAACATGGGCATCATAACACCTTAAAGTCAAGAAACCAGCTCAAATATTTTAAAAAAAAATGGCCATATTAAAATATTTGAAAGTGTCGTGACGAGGGATGACGGGATAGCAAACCAGCGACTTGAACATTTGGCGTCAAAAGACTACCACCATCCAGCCCTCCAGAAGCACAATAATGTTTGAAATAAATCATCTAACAATGTATGATCTGTCAACATTAAACAACAGTGAAGCTGGGAACAAAACACATTACAAAAACAACATAATAAACTATTGAAATCTTACTCATACAGGAACTAACATTAGAACTACACAGGAAGCAGACATATTAGAAGCATTTAAGTACCGAAATTCATAGCACGGTACCTGATTTAACTGTAGAGGAACCATCATATTTTTTACATTAGACAAACACAACATTAATGTACGGCAACATCTAAGTAACAATGGAAGTAATACTAGATCTACGAGTTGAAACACGTGGACACGAATGGAAACACAATTAAAATAAATCGGGAGTGTTCTCCCAATAGCATTTTTGAATAGTATTATATAATCTTATATTTGGCGGAAAACAGAGAATTACATCCTACACTTGTATTAGAAACTTCGTCTATTGATCAGAAACAGACTCTAGGTGTAGGATTTTGAAAAAAAAACGAATGTAGAATAAGTTCAATTGTCGTTTATCGAAAATTGCTAAAAAGTTGATGCAGAACTACAAAGTTAATAAAATACTCGTATTAGAAATTTCGTCAACCTAGACAGAGGCGTCACGAGGCGGAAGCGGGGAGTGCGGACCGCACCGGGTGACACCATTTATGGGGTGACATCAAGACAAAAAATATAAGATATTCAATACAAAATTATGCTTGCTTTGTCAGACGTTTTTATTTAAAAACATCATCCCAAAAATAATCTAAATCGCTGCTGCCAAAATAAACCCACAAAAAAGTGATAAACAGACTCATTTATTATTTATCAACAGAAGATGTAAATATATTGTTCTAATTTGCAGTTTATTTTAATATGTGTGTTCGTACCAATGGTTTTTAAAGTAGAGATGCGAAAAATTTTAACGTTTTAAGTTACTTTCCATTTATACAGTGAAAATTATCAAAGGATGCTACCAGTAAAATATAAGACTTGTCATATTCAAGCAAATAAGTAATAAAATGTAGAGTGCGTGTTTATACAATATACAAAAGTACATATTTGAAGTTGCCATTTTAACTTTTAGACGTAAGCCTATACTGCATTCTTGTTTATTAATAATACGTTTTGTATGTTTATGTTATAATTTTAATTAATAAATATTAGTTGTATTAAATCATTAATTTGTAAATGTTAATCAATGTACGGTCATTCTTACGGTTGTATAATGGGATCATCCATAAATGACGTCACGTTTGTTTTGACGATTTTTACCCCCCCTCTCCTCCGTCACACATCGTCACCAAAAAGCCAGACCCCCTAAAATGAGGTCACACCTCAGCGTACACCCCCCCCGCGTCAAAATTGCAGTTGAATTTTTCTGAAAACATCGATTTTTTTTTCAAAATCTTGTCTAAAATAGAGTATTTTAATCAACGCCTTTTGCAATTTATTAAAACATTTTTTCTAAAACGCGAAATAACGTTTTCTAACATACCTTGTGTGATGACGCAAGATTACGTCAGACATGTTTAGCAGATATAGGTTAGCAGAAACAGACTATAGGCCTAGTTGGTTGGTTAGAGAGGCCAATGGGCGCACAGGGCTGACCGGTCACGTGGGACGGTCAGCTGACCACTGAGGCGTGGGTCAGTAGAGCGATAGGCCAGGAGTTGTTAGGTAGCGGCAGAGACGGCCGAGAATGTAGATAGTTAGGAGATCATGATTAGCTAGCGAAGGTAGAAGGTGTTAGATTGTAGAATGTAGAGAACAGTTAGTGTTAGGATTGGTCATGGGAGTGCGTAGTTAGTGGTATAATGAACAGTCAAATAGAAGTAGTACAGTGTAGATCAGTTAGGTAGAAACTTGAATATATATATCAATTTAATAAAGAACAATTTGTATTTTTGAACTGTGTTATTGGATTCATTCGTTTCGCATCTTAAAAATCCCCACCCTCACAACTGGTGCAACAAGTAGAACCCCAAACAAAGATCGCTTCGTACCCTCACAACTGGTGGAGCGCGGGTCGAGAACAGGAAAGACAGTATATCAGTTTACTCATGACGGAGTACGACTGTTGTACAGCTTCCTTAAACTCAACACAAAAGCGGGTTTCTTCAACCGGAACGAGTGGATTACCAATACAAGGGAACAGTCACCATGTCCAAAAAGATAAGTACCTTCCAAAATTTTTTTTAAACGCTTGGGTTTAGACTCGTGCTGGATATTTGGTACCAGCGGTTTTTCTGCCTTATACACTCTATTGTTACGCCCTGTTGCCTTAGTTTTGTTTACTTTCCTCAACACACAGACACACATACACAACCATGGAGGCAGAGTTTCAATGCTATAAACATGGCATACCATTAGACAAGAAAGAAGAAGAATTTGAAACATTTGTAGAGAATAAATTAGGAAACAAGATAGTCAAGATAGTAAAACATGTCAAGAACAAAAGTAGAGTTAGCGTTGGAATTATTGAAACGGAAAGTACAGCACATAGATAACACGCAACTGCCCAAAAACATCAACCCCATGACCAAGAATGTGACCCAGACCGCCCCCACGAATGGTTTTGAACAACGGACAAAAGTGAAGTCAAGTCGAGTTTTTGTGTTGATCTAAGTAGTCGAAAAAATCGGCATGAGGTCGATATAGTTGAAGTCGAAGTCAGTGTAGTCAATCTGAAGTCAATAGTGTTATTGAAGTCAGTGAAGTATAAGTCAGAACTGAAGTCAAAGAGGTTATTTGAAGTCAGTCAAGTCAGTCAATAAGTTGTTGAAGTCGTAGTTGAGGTCATAGTGACGTAGTTGAAGTCATGTTGAAGTCAAAGTGAAGTCTTTGAAGTCATATTGAAGTTGTTGAAGTCAAAGTGAAGTCTTTGAAGTCATATTGAAGTTGTTGAAGTCAAAGTGAAGTCTTTGAAGTCATATTGAAGTTGTTGAAGTCAAAGTGAAGTCATTGAAGTCGAAGTTGGGTCAGTTAAAGAGAAGTCAGAGGTCTATGAAGTCAGTCGATTTAGTTGTCGCAGTGAAGTTAGTCGTCAAAGGGAATCAGTCGTTAAAGTGAAGTCGTCGAAGTCAGTAAGAGAGGTCTAATTAAGTCAGTCGTCAGAGGAAATCAGTCGTTAAATTGAAGTCAGTCAGGTTACTGAAGTCAAAGTGAAGTCAGTCAAAGTGAAATAAGTCAAGTTACTGAAGTCAAAAGTGAAGTCAGTCATTAAGTCAAGCCAGCCAGTTTTTTTTTGTCAAAAGTCAGATAGTGAGAGCTGCTCCACTATATGATTACGTGTTCAAATGTTATTTGAAACGGCACGATTATTTATATACACTTACATGTCTATTCTTTTTGTGTGAAGCTATTTCTAAGCTCTAGTAGTGTTTACGTCTATTGAGTTAATAAGGCTTTACAGATTGTTGTTAGATTAGTGTGTACTATTTTTTATTTGGTTAATTTTGTAATGTTATATTTGTATGCTGTATGTACCACCAGACAAATGTTCAGCACGTATAAATTTGGGACTGAGGTTTATTTTTTTAATGGAAGGTACCTCTGTCTGAATACTTGTCTGCGCGGGCACTAAAGTGGTCACGTAAAACCATTGCTCATAGTCTCGAAATACCATTTTCAGACCCACGCTTACACAGAATGAGACCAGATGAAGCAGACACTTCAAAGAGTGCCGCCACTTGAAGCCCTGATTACGTTGAGTTACCTGGACAGCGAACAGCCCTGCCGAACAGAGAATTGCCCTGGTCAAGATAGCGGACGCATCGCCACCGCTTCGCCCCCGCACTGGGGTTGAATAACAGACCGCCAGCTACATACACCTACGTCAGCACATACAAAGGGTAGAAGACCCATCGTCCAAGTTCCCAGCGTCGGAACGTTACGTCATTGTTCGCCACCGCATCAGACAGCTCCAGTTCATCGTATAATCACTCTACGTGGACGTCTCAACCAGCGTTGAGATGAGATTGTTGCGTCATCACATTGACCAACGAAGTTACGCATACACC
Organism: Physella acuta; assembly: GCF_028476545.2. Taxonomy (NCBI): domain Eukaryota; kingdom Metazoa; phylum Mollusca; class Gastropoda; family Physidae; genus Physella; species Physella acuta. Next base: position 148,079 of record NW_026732412.1, read on the forward strand.
CGCCTCATGGGAATTTACATCAAAACTCGCCACAACCCACCCACCACAGAGGAACGCCAAACATTACATAACTTACACATACACTTACACTCCTCGCAGAGCCCGTTCAACCAGTTACACATTCTACTAAGATTGGCTCAAGGCCAGTACACGACAACCTAGCCAGAACTGAGTTACACATGATTGAATTCACACATACCATAACATAGACATACATTGGCAAGCAGAGACACCAGTCACACCACAAGATTTCAGGAACTAGAACAATGACATTTCTTCAAGAACACAGACACAAGAGTTTGTTTTTGTAAACTGTGCTGTCCCATTTTTTATTTGATTATATGATTGATGTTAGGGATAGAATAGAGTAGTAAGATAGATAGTTGTTGATGTATTAGATTAGTAGCAGACGCTGAAAAATATAATTTGTCAGCTACAGAAAGGGAGGGAGATATGTGATGACGCAAGATTACGTCAGACATGTTTAGCAGATATAGGTTAGCAGAAACAGACTATAGGCCTAGTTGGTTGGTCAGAGAGGCCAATGGGCGCACAGGGCTGACCGGTCACGTGGGACGGTCAGCTGACCACTGAGGCGTGGGTCAGTAGAGCGATAGGCCAGGAGTTGTTAGGTAGCGGCAGAGACGGCCGAGAATGTAGATAGTTAGGAGATCATGATTAGCTAGCGAAGGTAGAAGGTGTTAGATTGTAGAATGTAGAGAACAGTTAGTGTTAGGATTGGTCATGGGAGTGCGTAGTTAGTGGTATAATGAACAGTCAGATAGAAGTAGTACAGTGTAGATCAGTTAGGTAGAAACTTGAATATATATATATCAATTTAATAAAGAACAATTTGTATTTTTGAACTATGTGTTATTGGATTCATTCGTTCCGCCTTCGTAAAAATCCCCACCCTCACACCTTGTTTATAATGCAAAAGTGTGACGTCGCACCAACTGCCACCCCCCCCCTCATCACACATCGTCACAAAATCACGGACTCTCCCTCTCCCCTTTTCGAGTGTGACGTCATTTATGGACTACCCCAAAAGTTAGGTAGGTAGCTGAAAACAAATGGAAATACAAAATGTAAGTTGTGTGTATTGAGATCCGCACAACCCAAGGGAATTCCTTCGTTTAGATTCAAACAATATTTTAACTACTTACAAGACAATAAACTTTTGTAAGTCCAAGTCTAATATTTAGCTTTCTTGTACTAGACTTGACTTGGAAAACAAATGTTTAGATTTAAACAATGCTTTAATTTTGAGCCAAGCTATCGGTTAATAGATCAAGCCATAATCACTGTATTATATACATTATAGGATGGGTTATAAGACATAAGTATGCATCTCGGTGGTCTTGAGAAATTAGAGATTAAAAATAAATCTAGTCAACTTAATTTGACTTCATTTTAACTTAAAGCGAATTGTATTTCAATATGGTAGGCGATTGGTAGTTTAAAAAAAAATAGAAATACATTTGTTGTTTTGTCTCTTAATCCTTTCTACTACATTTTTGTTTTGTTATCTAAATAATAAATTCAGAATGTATACATTCATTTTCAAAGAAATATTGACCATGATTTTGATCCGTATCATATGTGTGTGCAATTTTCCAAAATGGTCGGACAATGGGGTCTTCCATTTGGAAAAGTGGCCTTGGAAAAACAATTTTTAAACAAAGATTTATTTGAGCATTTATTTTAGATCTCTTCATATTATAAGCCACCACATGGTAAATCAAGTTTGCCAATCAGAGCACACACTGACCACACTAGTCAAGAAAGCTGGTACATCAACTTGAGCATAGGACGACATTTTCTGAAATACTATATGCTATATAACTCAAGAATTAATTGCTTAAAACCTGCTATTCACATGTCCATTGTCCTGGTTTATTGTGTTGATGAACCAGAACAACAGTTAACCAAACAACGACAATGTCATACGCTACATTTCACCTAGTTACGTTACTGTCCTACCCTTTTTACGTTACTTTCTTACACTAACAACGTTATTCTCTTAGTCTAGCTACACCACTGTCCTAACATAGATGCGCTAATGTCATATCCTATCTACGCTACTGTCCTAACTACAACGATGTTTCATCATTCTAGAAATAAATCTAACCAGTCAACATTTTATCTTCAATTGAAATTTAATCTAAAATGTAGACCATGTTTTATTCTTAATAATTTCCCTTTAAGTCACATCATAGCACCAGGGGCGACAACCTCTACTTAAAATTAATAAAGCTTCTAATAATAGAGACTGTTTTTGTTTAATCAAGTTGACCCTATATGAATTAAACATAGAAAGCAAATAATAAAAAAGTTAGAAAACCGTAATGATTGTATATGTTGTGATATTAGTGTTTAAATAACCGTATCTTGGTTAAATTAGTAAATATTGACATTACTAACTACATTATTTGTAGACCCTTGATAAATCACATTTAGCATTATTATAAGGCTGTAACTAAACCAGGGTTATTTTCTTTTTACTTGTCTGTTCTGCAGAAATAAACACAAACAAAACAAAATTATAATGAAAACCTAATTTAAACTGTATCGCTGTTTAACCTAAAATATACTATTCAGGAAATTTGACTTCTGCTCTAAGTGGTCCAGCCCATATGCAGACCATCTTGAAAACGTCATTCTGCCGGGTGACTGCATTCTAGAATAGCCAGTAAACTATGATGCCGTCCATGGAAGCTACACCATCACCAATTGTCTGTATTTGATTCCAAGTCCCAAATGTAAACAAGACAGGTCTGTAGTTTTCTCCACGACACGGATGTGACGACCTCGGATGTGTGTTGGAAGTATGTTAGCACCACGTCGTTGTTGGCATAGAGTCTGATAACAGTTGGAACGTTTCTGTAACATCTTGGTCTGGTACTTGACTAGACAACAAACAACGATACGTTTATCGTTGCTAGTTTCATATTGTGGAGGTTTTTGTACACACTAATGTGAATTTATTGGGAATGGTTTACAATTCTTATACTGGTATATATTTCCGCAGCGGGAAATAAAATAAATAAAACAACTGACATATTTCTAATTTTAAACTTTATTTAATTTATGCACGAACAATGTATTCATAATTCTAACTCTACTGTCATACACTGTACTTCTACTGACTGACTATGACTTTCTATTAGTATAAAATATTTAATATTTATACTCAAATCTAACAAATTTACGTCTAAAATTCGAACTCAACTAACAATCCCCTAACACTATAATGTCTATCTTTTTACTACTTGTTCGAACCACCAACTGCCCTAACGCTTTGATTGATCAGCTGACCGTCACACGTGACCACGGTCAGTTCATTTTTAATAGGTCGGGCTATTTGATTGGTTGTATTTCTTTGGTTCAGCTCGGATATTTCCTAACTTCTAAACATAGTTACGTTTGCATCATTACAATACTAAACATAATATTGTATATCTTAGCAATGATTTATAAAACTTACACAATTAATTTTACTAGTGTATTACGATGGTTCAGAGACAGTGCTATAATAAAACATACCCAGTTTAATAAACGAACTGTCACACATACTTATATACATATGTAATGTTTTATTTTCTGAATTGTATTGTTTGTATTGGGCTGTTGACTATATATAAACAGAAAAAAATCAGTAAAGTAAATAATATAGTTTAAACATTAATTATTTTGAGCATCTGTGACCAATTATAACTATACATATTTATCTTGTTTTTAATTTGGAGAATGTTAATAAAAGAAACATACCAGCTCATGTTTGTCAGTGATTTATGTAGGATTAAAATCTGATATTGAAATATAATCAACACATATAATCAACAAATGATTTGACGCCTGCTTAGTTATTGGATTGTGATAAGGTAAGAACAGCGTTGGCAAACAAAGGTTAAATAGACTTGAAAATATGAAGTTGAATTGAATATGACTTGATTTACGCTACTTATTAATCACCTTTACTCCTGTAGAATATCTGATTAGGAACTCAGCCATAATCCTCTATTTTGTCCGGACCACGACTGTGTATTTTACCATCTTCCAAGACATCCAAGTGGTCTTGTGTTTTTTAACAAGACTCCGACTATAGGTATGTTTTGGCGCCCTACACTTCCGCCTTCCCTGGCGGTTCCACCCAAGGGCTGTCTTGTCACATTTGTCTGAGCCATTTGTCAGCTACTTCTTATCTGTAATGCCATGGTCTCCTGCATTGTCCTTCTAAATGTTGATGTGATATACTCGGTGTCCTTAACTACTAGATTTATTATTAATAACACACTAATGGAAAACAAAAGAACTTTTTTTGTTAATAAAGATCTAATTTAAGCTAAACATGATAGAATAAAATCATAATTTTACGCAACTTATAGTTAAATGATTTATAAAATTATGTTTAACTAAAGAAAGGGTCAGCTATAGCACACAGTTATGCAGTGATACATGTAAACAATGCATTTATGTAGATTTATTAACGACACGGATGTGACCACAGCGGAAGTATGTTCGAAGTATCTTAGTACCACGTCTTTTATTGTTTTGGTCTACCTTAACATACACCCCGAGCACTGGAACAGTTCAACCATTAACTTTGCCGAGTTACTTCCCATTACAACAAAGCTTTGCTATCAAGGGATTCAACTCAATAAAATAAATAATGGTTAAATGTTTATGCTTAGTGAAACACTTGAATTATAAATTTAAATGCTATAATTTAATTTCTTAAAAGATAACAAATATTATTGAGAATTGGAATCGATTTTATGTCTTTTAAAAAATGTCATTTATTTCTTCCATTTTTCTTTTAAACTAATACATTAGCTATAATAAGTGCGCAACTTATATACCCTTGATTATTCAGCCTAAACATCGATATATCTACCACTTTTATTCGGTTACTTTTGATAATTTTTATTTCATTTAAATTATTAATTGTATTTGTACTGATTATTCCATAGAAGTTTTATTTATTCTGTGATGAAAGTCCACTTGTAATCAATGTGTTAAATTATTTTACAGGCTTAAAAATGAACATAATTTTAGATGTAATCAACATTATGTATGTAAATGATATGTTATAAACAAAAAGGTTTCAGCCGAGAAACAAAAAACAGATCTCAATTGAACACATTGGGACGAATCCCTGACTGTATCGTTTCCGCAGCTGATACATTCTCCCTTATTTTTTTTTCTTTTATATTTTATTTCACCTTGTAAGATCTTATCAGCGTTAGAGGTTGTGAGACGACATTTTATGAATAGAGAGGTAGTGACACACCGTTAGAGAACCCGAAATTTGTTATGTTAGGTTGTCCAATTGAATTTTTTTGTTTGTTTAAAAAGTCGTAAATAATAAAGAAACTGCATGTGTTAACTTTCAATTTGCTACATAGTTTTAAAATATTTAGGCAGCCTAGAAAAGGCGTGTATAAAAGTTTCCCGTTAAATGGCTGATATACAAGAACTCGTGTCAAGTAATGTATGTTGACAAATAACTCAGACATTTTATCCCATATGCCAAGTAATTTATGTTGACTAAAAACTCAGACAATTTATCCCAGATAACATATATCAAGGTCGTTAGTGTTTATACATGCAGCGTTATTGTGTATTGTACATCATTTACTAACCGTCCTCACATCTACCTAGCTACCTGGACAATGTTTAAATGCAATCAATCCAAAACAAGACATCTAAAAAAACAGTAAATAGAACATAGACACAATTTTTGCTGTGAAATAAAAAGCTAATTTTAATTTCACACACTTAAGAATGCCCTGTGTACGTCTAGTATTTCTCTAAATGTTCCATAGCATGATTTACTCTTTCTATCACTATTATTTTACAATATGTGTGATGTTTCGTTATTGGTCTACTTTCGTTTGCGTTAATACATTTTTTTTCTTTATAAACATTAAAAACGACAAAATAATGAATACACCTTAATATTGCATATTTACGGTAGAAACTATTCCGTAGATACCTACATACATAATAGCAGGTGATAGGTGTAGCAGGTCTCTAAAAAGAGCAAACGCCATACCATCCCCCCTTTTCCTTCTCTCAATTTGTAAACTGCTGTTTTCATTCTTCACTTCTTAGACAACTTGCCCTGTACTCATTTTTACCATAGTACATATATTGTGCTGTCATCTGGTGCTAGGGCCTTGTCGTGGTTTGGCAGCTTGCGTACCCTGACGACCCCCAGAGCTATACCAGCGGGAGTGTTAACTCCTGGCAGGTTCAACCAAGCTGGGAAGGTCTGCGCACCCTGGTCCTTCAGGTTGGGGGTTGAGCATAAGGTCAGCAACCTTATCTCGTAAAACAACTATCGCTACAGAAACGCAGACAGAGAGAAACAAAGACAGCTCAGACCAGGGAAAGAATAGATCTCCCGATGGAAAATTTATTATGAAGCCGGGTGGTGAAAGCCAATATGTATTGGAAACTACCAGGTCGACAACCATTAAGAAAGACCTGGAGAAGTGACCTGGAAGAAGACACTAAGAAGATTGGATACACCTGGGGACAGTTGGAGAGACTAGCCCTGGACAGAGACGTCTGGAAAGCTCTTGTCAGCGGCCTGTGTCCCAGTAGAGACGACAGGCAAACATGACATGACATGACATATATTGTGAAAGACTGAACAATTCCAGTGTACAATTAATTGTAAAACACTTATCGTGTTCGTTGAAATTGTTATTAATAGTTATATCATTTCATTTTCAAAACTTATATCAAAATATCATAATATAAAGAAAAACAACTTTGAACAGAATTAAAACACTTATCATAGAACATTGAGGATATGTGCAGTAGAAAGTATATGGACAGCTGACAGCAGCTTGGGCACCAGGCCAGCCCTACAGCCCCGTGGCAACAATCCCATGCTTGCCACGACACAAGTGTCGACTTTTTCGAATGTTTTAAAATGGGAATGTTATTTTATTCAGAATGTATTTCCATATGTGTTAGTAATCATTAATTTGACCTCAGTGACGTAGTTTTTTTTTTAGCTATTAGCTTCCTATTGTTTAGCTGGGTACTGGACTATGGGGTACGAGTTTACCCGGTGTTCAGTGGGGTGGAAGATAAGCCGGGTGAGAGCCAAAGTACAAAGTACAAAAGCGACCGATACACTGTTATCCAAACAATATATTCAAGCAAGTTAGTCGAAGTTATCCGTGTTGAGGCCTGCCTGGCTAATGGCAGACACCCTCTGAGCCGGGGATATCCGTCAAGAAAAAAAAAAGTTAACAGCTTCTAAATTGGACTGAGATAGTCCTATACACACGCGTGACAATGTTATCAAAAACTTTAAAGATTCACACAGTTCTGAATATGTTTAGTACACTCTGTACCTCTTAATTCACGGAAATTGATTGTATAATGTTGCAATAAGTATCTCATGTTATACAAACGTTATAAAGTTACCCTAAACTCTCAGCCCTATTTACACACTAAATTTGAGAATGTTGCATAAACGTTAGATTGCCACAAAATGTACTAATGTTGCTCTAAGCTTTTCAACCTACGAAAGATATATTAACTTGCAATATAACTTGTGGTGTTTAAAATAGAGGTGCCTCACAAAATTGACATGTATTTTATTACTTCCCTTATAAACATCAATAGAATCAAGGAATACGACTTTAACATATCAACAAATTTTTGTATTAAAATAAAGATCATTACATAATATATGATGGTATGATTGAATAAGCATGCCAAACAAAAAGGGTATTTTTTATCAGAAAGATCGTGAAACTATTTTTGTTTTTGTTACTAAAATAAGTTTTCTAATCTAAAATTAATAAAATTCAAACCTCTTAGATATGTTACAAATTATTTCTTAGACAATCAATATTTGATAAGTTATAACAATAGTGACTACGCTCTGAGCAGTTTTATTATTTTTGTTGTGTGTGTAGAGAACCGCACAATTATTATCTGAACACTACCAAAAGTATGGATATTTTTACTACGGATAAAAGTAACTGTTGAGAGGTCACAGCAGCCCGTTTTTTATAAAAAACATGCTCATATTTGTTATTGGTTGTCATTCCTTATCAATCAAATTTTTTTCTTTAATTCTACTTATGTTATCTGTCCTTCACTTAGTAAGTTTTTAATCAGCGTGGTCGAGTCGGTAAAGCTTATCGTTGCTAAACTGTTAAGGGGGCAGTATCACCCAGACTAAGGGAGGGAAACAAAAACTATCACCAAAAAAAAACTATTCGACATACACATGTCAACATTTTACAGCAGTAGTAACGTTTCTTCTGCTATAATACAATATATAAATTGAAGGGTATATGTATGGCAATACATTTTCAAAAAATTATTTTGTTAATATTTTATTACATTTTGAATTTTTTTGTAAACAATTTTTCGAAACCATAAGTAAAGTACTTAAAATTTGGTATAAACATTCCTTGCGTTATTGGCTATCGTCGGAACTAAAACTATAGTGTTCTAATGACAGATAAATATTTTAGGAAATTCCAAAGTTCAATTTTTTTGGTCTGACTTTGGAAAATTCTAAAAATTTCCGATCATGTCATCTCCTAGAGAACTGACTTATGCAAATATAGTCCACATCACCACAGGGGTTGCGCCCTCGGATGTTCCCCCTGGGTCGAGAGACTTGGGGAGGAGCCACCCGGACTACGGTTCGGGTGGCTTAATGAAATCCAGGGCCCAACCCTTTTCAGCCACAACTGCCATCCTGAACTTTCCTGATCAAGAATGTCCGGAACTCTACACTGCTGATTCGCCAACCATTCAAGTAACCATCCACTCAACAGGACAACCCAACCTGAGAGGACACATCCTACGTCAGCTTATTAGCGACCAACAAATCCTGCTCCTCAATTATGGAAGAGCAGATACGTGGTATTTCTCTTCGATCACCTTTGACGTCACCAAGCTTCACAATACCCACAAAACATACGGCCCCTACACACTATACTTCTCACTACACGAAAAAGACAAAATAAACGGTACCCTTAGATGGGTCCCACCCACACTCAGCGATCACACACTCATACAAGCACTACAGCCTTACAGCAACAAACAACCAATCATAAACACAATTCCTCACAACAATAACCGCAACTTTTCCATATACACTGACAGTCCAGCAACCATCCCCCACTACATACAAATAAACTACAAAAACAAATCACTCAACATTCTAATAGCCATCAAAGACAGAAAGCAAGCCTGCCAAACCTGCGCATCTACATCGCATTGGACCAATCAATGCCATGTCCTCAACCCAGAGACAATGCCCAGGAATCAACCATCAACACAAACAGCGGCACCACCTACTCCACAACCTCCCAAGCCAGCCACACCGCAGAAAACATTGGTAACCCCTAACCTGTCGAACCAAAAAGCGATCCCAAGTACGGCTTACCCGAAGTCACCAACTACATCAACAAAACTCCAAAACACTGGAGAAACACAAAGCCCAGATTCAGAAATAGATAACACCACGTCAATGAAAAGAAAAAATGAAATCAGCCCCACAGAACAAGGAAAATTAACAAAAAAACCCGCGAATCAAATCTTCGATCGCCTGACAAACACCTTAGAAACTCAGCCACAACAAGAAACTACCACTGAACCAATTCAAATTCCCAAACCTTTAACTCCTGGAAAAGACAAGAGCTGCGGTTATTGCTTTCACAGTTTCAGTACTGCCAGCGAGTGTAAAACACATACAAAAACTTCCCATCCTGATACGAGTAAATGCCCGCATTGCAACAATCTGATCAAGAGCAGAGGAGCAATAAAGCACCACGTACTAAAACACCCAGACACCGCTGTCTTCCAGTGTGGATACTGCCTAACAAGTCTATACACCAAATACGACATAGAAAAACACCTCAACGACCAGCACCCCGACAACGACCCCTGCCACAATCAAATATTCTACATCCTCAACCCAGACAGATCCATTTCGTACATATATGCAGACGACAGAACATAAACAGCGAGAAGGACAACTCTTCAAATATGACACGCTGTACTCACCACTTAAACAAGTTTTGTCAATCCCTCCTCATCCGGATTCCAACACTATCATTTTACTTTAACCCCTTTTACTGATTATCCCTTAAAATTTTGTATAACAACATATATAAAACAAATATGATAACCATGTACATACTTATTATTAATACGCTCATCCGGACAAAATGGTTTCATTAGATGATAAAATTTAGTAAAAAAAAAGGTGTATACATTTGTAAATTCATCTTGATATGTTTTTTTTAAGAACATTTAGAAAAATGTAAAATATGCTGATGTTGTTGCACTTGTTTTAAATTGCAAATAAAAAAAAAAAAAATATTTTAGGAAATTCCAAAGTTCAATTTTTTTGGTCTGACTTTGGAAAATTCTAAAAATTTCAAAAATTGTCACAGTGGATATCCTCTAGTTCCGGCCATTGGCTACCCTGTTATGCATCTCCCAGAGTATTTTCAGCAGGATGGGCCTAAATGTTAGAAAACCGCAGCCTAAAATTACTTAGTAAACATTTTTTGGTAAAATTATTTATAAAAAGTGTTTGCATCATACGTTAACTTTCTTTTATGTGCTGTTTTATAGCTCCTTGATATTTACTGTTATGGCAAAAAAATTATGTGTGTATGTATAATAGTTTTTTTTGGCAATTTTTTTTGTCAATTTTCAAATGTCTGGGTGATACTGCCCCCTTAAGTGGCGAGTTTGAACTCTCGGGCAGATGAGGCTCGTTAACTGGGGACAGCCACTCTTCTAGGAGAGACAACTCAAAAAGCAAACAACTGTCGTCTTGTTGTTTCTCTTGGTTGGACAAAGGCTATGGAAGCAAATCCAGAATGAAAAGCAGGCTGGCAATAGGAATAATGGCCTGTATGGTATATAACCAGTTGACACTTATACTTAACAAATATAGCAAATATATGTTATAAGGGTGCTGAAGTAAAAACAAATGTTAGGATTTCAGCGCGATATTGCTTTATTTATAACCAATAACAATCCCTTACCTATAATTGAATAATCAGTTGAATAACACATTAAATGAAACATCCTACTAAAACTGAAAATACTGGTCGTAGATAGCAATTAAATACTCGTAATTCCTCCATCACCCCCCCCCCCCCAATACACAAATTAAAATGATATTAAAATAGAATTGAATAAAATAACATACTGCCTTACTCGTTACAGAACAAAACTATATTAAGAATGTGCGTTTTAAGTCATTCATAACAAATAGAAAACGCATTAAAAAAACAAAACCTACAAATATTTCGCAAAAAAAATATTAAAGTATTTTAGCTAGCTCTGGTACGACAAAATTAGTAATCAAATAATAAAACTATATGATCACCCGGATCCACTTTACAAGCCAATGATTTTGTGTTTGTTATTTCTTTACGGACACCACCGGCTCAGGCTCCCTAGCCAGGTAGCCCTCAACACGACAAACTCCGACTAACTGGCTTGGGTATCGGTTTGATTACCGTGTATCGGTCGCTTCTGTCTTTTGGTTCTCAACCCCCCCCCCCCTCACCACACACACACTGAACGCATGGTAAAGTCGTACCCCACCGTCCAGTACCCGGCTCAACCGTAGGAGGTAAATAACTAAAAATCTGCGTCAAATCAATGATTACTGACAGATAGAGAAACGCATTCTGTATAAAACAACATTCCCCATTTAAAGATATTCCAAAAAGTCGGCACTTGGGCTGTCAGCTGTCCATATACTTTCTACTTCACCTATTCTCACTGTTGTCTGAGGAGTGTTTTTATCCTGCTTGAAGATGTATTTCTTTATAATATGTTTTAATGAGTTTTGAAAATAAAATAATATAATTATTAAGATTAGTGCATGGAACTGAAGAGCCGCAACTTGACATCAAAAGAGCCGCAGGTTGCCGACCTCTGCGCAATTACATTCAGCACCTTGCACATAGGCCAGCAAGCGCAAATCTAAATATATATATATATATATATATATATATATATATATATATATATATATATATATTGATTTCTACTTTTGTATGTGTTTATCAATTGACTCTTATTTGACATAAAAATGTATCTTTCAACTCTGAATATCCTTACATGATGTTGCTCTAGTGAATAAGTCACCTTATATTTGGAAGCACATTATATTCCGAAAAGAAATGCAGCATTCCGCAACTCGGTTGCCCACATGATTTGCTTTGTGTGCAAACACAATATGTACAATACATATTTCCACTGAAGTCCACTTAACCTGAAAATGAATGAATATTATCTCTTTTCATGATAATCTCATGGCATTTTTATTAAAGCTGCAAATGTGGCCAAGAAAAAAAATATTTGAAATGTTGCCATGTTTGAGAAACTGATTGTGAGATGTTTAAAAATTTAAAAGAGGATTCTGGGCATCTTGAATCTCTTGAAAACGAACTTCAGCGTTATTTTCCCTGAGCTGAGAGAAGAATAATCTGTATTGACACTTAACCCATGCTCTGCTTGCGTTGATGGTGCCAGCATTCCCAAGGAATTACAAGATGAATTCTTAAATTTGCGGTATGATTTCTCGTCTAGTACCGTGTTAAATGAAAAACTGATCACACAATTTGGTGTAGTATGCACCTTTCACACCCAAACGTGAAATCGATTGACTTTTGAGTTTTAGTTCCTTTGCGAGAATAGATTTTCAACACTTCTCCAATTAAAAAGCAAAACATAGAAAAGAATTAAATGCTGAGAATGACATGAGGTTGCCGTTAACAAAAACTCCACCGCGAACTTTGAGGATAGTGAATGACATGCAATTTCACCCATCACATCAAAGTTATCAGGAATAATTCATATTAAAAATCGTCTTTTAAGTGTTTATTTTCCTTATTAATTTCGTTTTTGTTAATTCTATGGGGTGGCGGGTGACTTACTTTTTATAAAAGGGGGTCGCCACTCGAAAAAGTTTGGGAACCACTGCTTTAGATTAAATAAGAATTAAGTGAATAAGCTTTTAAAAATGTATATTCATTTTCGAGGGTAGATCTGTTTGTTTAAAAATAAAGTTTAAATGATTGAAATTATATAGATTTAGTCAACTGTTTAAAATGGTTTAAGATTTCGATGAAGATTATAAATAGATTGACAAAATATTGTGTCTGGATTTATTATGTAAAAGTATTAAAGATTTTTAATATTTATGGTTTATATTTATTTATGTCTTACAGTGTACATTGTTCATTTTTATAGAAACATGTTTATATATGACACACCTAATTTGTATGTTGAGTACGAATCCAGTGTGTTTAATTATATCAGACCACCCCCACCAATTACCTTACATTTCTGCCTACACTGCCGACATCTGTACTTCTTATTTGAATCAGCGATTTTTTACTTTAATATTATATATATATATATATATATATATATATATATATATATATATATATATATATATATATATATATATATATATATATATATATATATATATATATATATATATAACATTGACACAGACCGTAGAATTAGCTGTCAAAAACATTTGCAGGAATTACCAAACTAAACATAGACACAGTTGCGTAGCGAGGTCGGGTGTTACCCGGTGCGGCACTTAATGGTGTCATCCCCCCCAACGGCGTAGCGACCCTTCCCGGGGACAAATTTTCGATTTGCACCCCCCCCCCCCCCCACACCCCTCAAATTTTCCATTTGCCCCCCCCCCCCCCCCCCCCTCCAGTTTTCGATTTGCAGCCCCCTTCAAACTTTCGATTTGCACCCCCCTCCCCTCAAGTTTGTCTCCATATATTTTGCTATTTTTTGTCTTGGTCACCCGGTGCGGTCCGCACCCCGCCCCCCCCCCCTCGCTCCGCCTCTGCATAGACACAGACCGCAATATATGTTGCCAATAACATTTGCAGGAATAACCGAAATTAACATTGACAGAGACCGCATATTTGTTGTCTGTTATCATTAACACTTAGATACTTTGGTGTGTTGGTTACTTGTACAAACACCCTCCCCTGCAAGGAAATCATTAAAATAATTTTTATATAGGTTTAACCAAACCTTTGTTGTTCCTTCTCCCTTAAGAAAGGTTCAATAGCCTGCCTCTGACCGGGAGAAAAATTATCTGAAAGAAACCCTGCTTGTAGTTATCACCTGGGGTTCATTGAAAAAGATGTGTGACTAAACCATTCTTCTTCCAAGTTACACTGCAGCATTGCTAATCGAGATATGCGAGACATTATTTTCTTACTGTCAGAAATTAGTGGAAGCCTGAGGCAACAGTGTTACCTTTCGACAATATTATTGTGATAGCTCCCACAACATAATTTTTTGGACAGTCTATCTTCCATATTTGTGAACATGAAATAAATGTACCCATCCAACAATCAAACATGTTGGTAATTGACACCATGGATCATAATAAACACAAGCAAATGACAGTTTTTTTAAATATACTTTAATGTAAGAATTTTAAAACAACAAAAATCAACAAAATGTTAATAAAAAAATATTATCATTGTTGGTCTGACACCAACCTATGGACAAGACAACAATTTACTGGCAAGACACCAATATGCTAACAAGACACCATTCTGCTAACAAGACACCATTCTGCTGACAAGACACCAATCTGCTGACAAGACACCAATCTGCTGACAAGACAACAATAAGCTGACAAGACACCAATCTTTTGACAAGACATTAATATGCTTACAAGACACCAGCCTGCTGACAAGACACCTATTTGCTGACAATACACCAATCAGCTGACAAGACACCATTAATTTGCTGACAAAACACAAATCTTTCCCGCAAGACAGCACCAATCTGATGACAAGACCGCAGTCGCCTAAGAAGACACCAATGTTTTGACAAGACACCAATGTTTTGACAAGACACAAATGTTTTGACAAGACACCAATGTTTTGACAAGACATCAATGTACTGATAAGACACCAATCTGCATGTATACTCAAATCGGCTGTGGATAGAACAGTATGGAGCCTCCAATCAATGTAAGCCTACTTACAAGGCATCACATCTCTATAGATGATCAAGTTTTCAATTAGCCAACAGTTACATGAATGATCTACTATAGTAAACACGTCGCATGATCTAACATAAAGCAATGCATAATATATACATAGATACACTGCTAGTGGATACAATTTTAACTTTCTGTATTTAAGTACCAATTCACAGCAACAGGCTTGTAAAACAAAATGTTAACCACAACATTAACAAGTTGTGACTAAATGGATAGGCTACACGAAACTAAAATCCATATAAACTATAAACAGAAACCTAATACAGACACAATTATGATATGAGTTGACATCCATTGCGGACGTAATGGGAAATAGTAATGACAAACCAAGGAGCTAGTTGGGTTTACAACGTTGACGCAACTTTGCGACAGAATGTATAGAACCGGGTGTTTTAAACTTTTGACGCAACTTTGGGACAGAATGTTTAAATAGACTCGAGTGTTTTAAAATGTATTCAGGATGCACTTTGATCTCCGACAACAAAACATCTAAAACAGCTTTTATCTTGCTTATACTGGTACCCTTTAGCTTAGTAGATGAGAGCAGTTTATCAGTTGTTTCTTTAGAACATTTCAGACTCATTTGTAAATATTCACTTTTTGTTTTGCAGCCTTCTAAAGCAACAAGATCTGCTTTTAATCTCTTGTAAGTTATATTGTTCTCACATAGCTTTAAGAAATTATCTACCGATATACCTGCAGCCAGCATTACCTGCCATATTTGTTTTAATCTAGGCACAGAATATTTAAACAGTTTTCTATGCACAATTACATAATCTGAATCTAGTTTTGCTTCGTTTAGTAAAAAGTCTAAAATACGTATCAGTTTATGTGTTTTGATGTTACGCAGATATAGACAAGATGACAGATAATTAGCTTCTCTTTCGTCACAACCAAGTCTTATTTGCAGAATCTCAGATCGACCTTTGCATCCTTGTAATGCATCGAGCTCATCACACATGTTCTTGTATCCAATATCAAATTGCTTGCCACTATATCCCAAAAAATTAAAAACTTTGTCCTGACTTCTGACAGGATTGTCAGTCAACAAGGACCTAGCCTGTAACAGCTCCAACCTCCTGTTGAGTTCCTCGTGTGAAGTATAGAACAATGGCCTTAGATTTGTTGTGATCAGAGACAAAGGTAAATTGTAAGACAGTAGCAAGTTTACTTTTTGCTCTAGCAGTGGTATAGACATGGTTCCCAAACCTGGATGTTGAGAAATAAGTGAATCAACATCCTTTTGATTGCAGCGAAATATTTGAGCAATACGTTCAGATTTACTGGCACATCCTTCTAGTGCATCAAGCTCATCACACATGTTCTTGTATCCAATTTCAAATATCTTGCCACCACATTCCAACAAATTAAAAACTTTGTCCAGACTTCTGACAGGATTGTCAGTCAACAAGGACCTAGCCTGTAACAGCTCCAACCTCCTGTTGAGTTCCTCGTGTGAAGAGTGAAACAATGGCCTTACATTTTTTGTGATCAGAGACAAAGGTAAATTGTAGGACAACAGCAAGTTTACTTTTTGCTCTAGCAGTGGTGTAGACATGGTTCCCACACCTGGATGTTGAGTAATAAGTGAATCAACATCCTTTTGATTGCAGCGAAATATTTGAGCAATACGTTCAGATTTACTGGCACATCCTTCTAGTGCATCAAGCTCATCACAGATGTTCTTGTATCGTATATCAAATTGCTTGCCATTACATTTCAAATAATAAAAAACTTTGTCGTGACTTCTTACAGGATTGTCAGTCAACAAGGACCTAGCCTGTAACAGCTCCAACCTCCTGTTGAGTTCCTCGTGTGAAGTTTTGAACAACAGCAATACATTTTTTGTGATCAGAGACAAAGGTAAATTGTAAGACAACAGCAAGTTTACTTTTTGCTCTAGCAGTGGTATAGACATGGTTCCCAAACCTGGATGTTGAGTAATAAGTGAATCAACATCCTTTTGATTGCAGCGAAATATTTGAGCAATACGTTCAGATTTACTGGCACATCCTTCTAGTGCATCAAGCTCATCACACATGTTCTTGTATCCAATTTCAAATATCTTGCCACCACATTCCAACAAATTAAAAACTTTGTCCAGACTTCTGACAGGATTGTCAGTCAACAAGGACCTAGTCTGTAACAGCTCCAACCTCCTGTTGAGTTCCTCGTGTGAAGTTTTGAACAACAGCAATACATTTTTTGTGATCAGAGACAAAGGTAAATTGTAAGACAACAGCAAGTTTACTTTTTGCTCTAGCAGTGGTATAGACATGGTTCCCAAACCTGGATGTTGAGTAATAAGTGAATCAACATCCTTTTGATTGCAGCGAAATACCTTAGCAATACGTTCAGATTTATTGGCACATCCTTCTAGTGCATCAAGCTCATCACACATGTTCTTGTAGGCGACATTAAATTGCTTGCCACCACATTTCAACAAATTAAAAACTTTGTCCTGACTTCTGACAGGATTGTCAGCCAACAAGGACCTAGCCTGTAACAGCTCCAACCTACTGTTGAGTTCCTTGTGTGAAGTGTTGAGCCATGGCCTTAGATTTTTTGTGATCAGAGACAAAGGTAAATTGTAGGACAACAGCAAGTTTACTTTTTGCTCTAGCAGTGATATAGACATGGTTCCCAAACGTGGATGTTGAGTAATAAGTGAATCAACATCCTTTTGATTGCAGCGAAATACCTTAGCAATACGTTCAGATTTATTGGCACATCTTTCTAGTGCATCAATCTCATCACACATGTTCTTGTATCCAATTTCAAATATCTTGCCACCACATTCCAACAAATTAAAAACTTCGTCCTGACTTCTGACAGGATTGTCAGTTAACAAGGACCTAGCCTGTAACAGCTCCAACCTCCTGTTGAGTTCGTGTGAAGAGTGAAACAATGGCCTTACATTTGTTGTGATCAGAGACAAAGGTAAATTGTAGGACAACAGCAAGTTTACTTTTTGCTCTAGCAGTGGTATAGACATGGTTCCCAAACCTGGATATTTTCTTGTAAGTGATTCAACTTCATCTTGGCTGCACTGGAATATTTTACTAAGTGAAAAATAAATTTCTCTTGACACTTGGGCTCTTTGATGCATATCGAAACTTTTTACTTCATGTTGTTTTATTGTTTGTGAGTAAAAAAACTTTTTAATTTGTATTTTAGGAGAAAAATATTCATTATTGGACAATATGGAAGTTCCACACTTTGTTAACTGTGGCTTAGGGCACGTTTTAAACACTCCCCTTATAAGCAATGAAGCCATTAAGCTTGAATATTCTAAACAATCAGGTAAGTTTAGCTTGTGAATTCCAAAAAAGCATAAAATCCAATGTGTATCTGCAAATAAAGATATAAACGTTATATAATGACCGTCTGTTGTTTAATAGAACCAAACAAGAGTTGTTAAAATAGACTTGTTATTTCCAAAAAAGGAAGATTGCAATAATGTCAAAAACTAGAACGGCATTTAGGCTAGATTGTTCCAATACGGAACCATGTTCCAAAAAAACCTTCACAAAAATGTCCCAGTTTTTTTAAAAATCTGTTTAATGATATACAACATGCTTGTTGACGAATTTGTAATTGTAATAATTACATTAAATTTGCGCAAACAAAAACAAGTTTGTAAATATTTTGAATTTGCGTTATTTAAAAAAAAAAACGGGAGTGATCTCCCCTAAACTTTCTCGAAAATTCTTATATAACTTGGAATATAGACATGATTTTTAATTACTTAAACTTTTAAAAATAGAATTTCATAGAAAAAAGAATTGCGCACCAAGCGAACGCCAAAACAAAATGTGCATAATAGTACGCAATATTATTAGTACTTCGGAAATAGCGTAAATTAGTACTTTCGTTCAACGGAAATTATTCAAAATTTGATAGAAGATAGAGAATTAGATCTTTTACTTACAAGTGAAATTTCATTCATCTATCTGAAATAGTACTAAAATTATAGGCTTTTGAAAATTTCAATGTAGACAAAATACCACTTCCGTTAATCGAAAATTGTTAAAAAGTGGTTATGGATCTACGATTTTGATAACATACTTATATATATACATACGGGCAAGATTGCAAAGTTATGTTTTTCCGTATCGTTGAGTTGTAAAACGTCGAGATTTGTAAAAATGTCGATTTTTATTTTCCACGATTACAAGACTTTCTCTATACTTCGTATATATGAGAAAGTAAAAAAATGCATTAATGTTTACTATTTAAGAAGCTTTTTTTTAAACGTACACACTAAATGTGGGCTTTAATATTTCTTCAGGCAATCATCCAGTTAGAAAGTTGACTTTTTGAGACGTATCCCACACGCACGATATATGCGATACAAGACAAAATATTTCTTATGAAAAAAAATCAAATTGAATACAAAACGATTGTGTGGGTACATGCAGTTAGGTTTAAAAAGCCTTGGCATCTTTATATTAAGCCAGTGGCGCTTCTTTTCGGACTTCAACCGGTGACACCTCATACGACAATACGTGAAACAGTATATATTTATCTGATAATTCAACTGATGACTGTTTTATAAATCGAAAAGTCACATTGATATTATCTAGCTGGTATAGGGGGGGGGGGGGGGAAGGGAAGATAATTAATTGTATAATCCATCATGGCACGAGACCATTAACCAGAAGTGTGGTCAAACCCTAAATAACGGCACCGCGAGACATCCGATCTTATGACGACACGTCTAGCAATAAAAACAAACTACATATTTTGATCACTTTTATTTCTTAGGTCTAATATCCATTAGATATTTGGCTTTCGGGAGAGTGTCACATTCGACTAAACGAAATAGAGGAAGTGTCTTTTTAAAAAGAAGTCAAAAACCCAGTTTCATATCTCGCGCCGATCGGTTGTGTTAGTATTTATTGCAAACGTACCAGTCTATCGGTCTACATACATTCTATACAAATATAATGAAATAAATTTACAGCTGCAATGCAACTAAATGATTTTTTTTTAAAACTCAACATTATAAACGACGTCACCTTGTTAGGTGTGTGATAAGGTGGGGGTGGGGGATCAAAGGGTCACATTGTTAGGTGGGGGTGGAGGTGGGGATCGGAACGTCACACTGCTAGGTGTGTGATAAGTTGGGGGAGGGGATCAAAACGTCACACTGATAGGTGTATGACAAGTTGGGGGTGGGTATCAGAACGTCACACTGCTAGGTGCGTGACAACTTGGGGGAGGGGATCAAAACGTCACACTGCTAGGTGTATGACAGGGGATCAGAACGTCACGCTTCTAGTTGTGTGACAAGGTGGGGGAGGGGATAAGAACGTCAAACTGCTAGGTGTGTGACAAGGGTGGGGTGGGGTGGGGGAGGGGATCAGTCTCGGATCAGAACTTCACACTTCTAGGTGTGTGGCAAGGTTGGGGGTTGGGGGAGGGGATCAGAACGTCACACTGCTAGGTGTTTGGTTTGACAAGGTGGGGGAGGGGATAAGAACGTCATACTGCTAGGTGTGTGATAAGTTGGGGGTGGGGGGAGGGGATCAGAACGTCACACTGCTAGGTGTGTGACAAGGGTGGGGTGGGGGAGGGGATCAGAACGTCACGCTTCTAGGTTTGTGACAAGGTGGGGGAGGGGATCAGAACGTCACACTGCTAAATGTGTGACTAATAATTTAGACTACCTAGAATTTTGGCTTACTATAATTTTGGCTACATACAATTTTAGCTACCTATAATTTTGATTTGGTCGGAGAAGACGAAACTGAAAGAAATTTTTGCATTGAAGAGGGATGCAACATTTTTTAGCTACCTACAATTTTGGCTACCTACAATTTTGGCTACGTACAACTTTGGCTGGATTTACCTACAATTTTAGTCGCATACAATTTTGGTTACCTACAATTTTGGCTACCTATATTTTTGGCTTACTAAAATTTTGGCTACATACAATTTTGGCTACCTATAATTTTGATTTGGTCGGAGAAGACGAAACTGAAAGAAATTTTTGCATTGAAGAGGGGTGCAACATTTTTTAGCTACCTACAATTTTGGCTACCTACAATTTTGGCTACGTACAACTTTGGCTGGATTTACCTACAATTTTAGTAGCATAAATTTTCGGTTAGCTACAATTTAGGCTACCTATATTTTTGGCTTACTATAATTTTGGCTACATACAATTTGGCTACCTATAATTTTGGCTACCTACAATTTTGGCTACCTATAATTTTGACAACCTATAATTTTTGCGACATACAATTTTGGCTACCTACAATTTCGGCTACCTACAATTTTGGCTACCTATAATTTAGACTACCTATAATTTTGGCTACATACAAAGTTGGCTACCTATAATTTTGGCTACCTACATTTTTGGCTACCTATAATTTGGGTTACATACAATTTTGGCTACCTACAATTTCGGCTACCTACAATTTTGGCTACCTATAATTTAGACTACCTATAATTTTGGCTACATACAATTTTGGCTACCTATACTTTTGGCTACCTACAATTTTGGCTACCTTTAATGTTGACTACCTATAATTTTGGCTACATACAATTTTGGCTACCTATAATTTTGGCAACCTATAATTTTAGCTACCTACAGTTTCGGCTACCTACAGTTTACCTACGTACAGTTTAGGTCATCTACAATTACTATTCTTGCTGCCTACAGTTGTGGCTACCTATAGGTGTGACTACCTTTTTGTCTACCTACAATTTTGATCTGGTCGGAGAAGACGAAAATGAAAGAAATGTTTGCATTGAAGAGGGATGCAATCAATTTTAGCTACCTACAATTTTGGCTACGTACAATTTTGTGTGTGTGTCTGTAAACACGATAACTTGAGAACCGTTACAGCTAGGTTAATAAAATTTCATATATAAGTATTATATCAAAATGGTAGATACGTATCAACTTTTGAGCAATTTCCGATAAACGGAAGTTTAACTTTTTCTACTTTGAAATTTTAAAAAAAGTATAACTTGAGTACTATTTCAGTTAGAAAATGTAATTTCACGTGTAAGTAACAGTTCTAATTCTTTGCCTTCTATCAAATTTTGCGTAATTTGTGTTGACCGGATGTAGTAAATTTCGCTATTTCAGATTTCTCGATAAACGCTTAATATTTCGCACTATAATGCACATTTTATTCGGCGTTCACTTGGTGTGCAATTTTTTTCTACGAGGTGTTATTCTATTTTAAAGTTTAAGTATTTAAAATGGATTAAAAATCATGTCTATATCCAGAGTTGCCATCCCCTGTTGTTTCACACTAGAATATTAGAGAAAGTTTAAGGGAGATCACTCCCGGTTTATTTAGTAAAATTATAGTTAGAGATTCAGGGGAAACCACTCTAACTTATAGATGGCCGCTTTTAATATATTAAATCTTGCTCGAAAACACTGCCGTTTAAAGTTAATTTCTGGCTAATATTAGTATATTTAGCCATTGATTTTGGTTTAGTAAACAGTTACCTATAAAATACGTCTATAGGGCTGGTAAGTAGGTCACCAACCAGTTCTATTGCTCATACCGTGTTTATTGAGCCGTAGAACCGGTCCACGCGCGTTGCGCGGGAATAGGCGCCGCGTACGGCCCCTTAAAACTAACAGGCGCCACAGTAGCGTAGCGAGGGGGGACACATGTCCCCGGGCGCCGACCTTAGGGGGCGCCAAAATGGGTTGGAAAAATAAATTGAAAGGTTGAAGGGGGGTGCAAATCAAAATCTCGAGGGGGGGGGGGTGCAAATCGAAAAGTTTGTCCCCGGGCGCCGGGAAGGGTCGCTACGCCTCTGAGGCGCCATCGTACCAAAAAGCATCCTGTTAACAATGATGCAGATTGCGTCATGCGCTAAAGTGAAACGAATGAATATGATTTTTTCTTTAACACGTAAAAACATAATTTGACGTGTTTTAAAAAGTGTGACTAATGCAATATGTTAGCGTTACTAATTACTGAAAGTATTTGCTTTAAAACACCATCAGTAGGTCGTTAAGGACGATAACCCCCCCCCCCTCCTTTCCCCAACCCCTACCCTTCCCCCCCCCCCCCCCCCCCCGTGAAAGCAGCCTCCTTTTAGTTACCTCCCCTAAGTTAAAAATTATTTCAAACTAAATTATCTGCCCCTTATAGCCGTCACTAAACCCGGCTATACGATTGTAAATATTTAGCATGAACCACAGCTCACCAGACCATGTGGGGGTGGGGGTGGTAGCGATATACCTAGAGTGAAAGAGAGGGGGCGGCTAGGCGCGCGTACAGCTTGGTGTTTTCGAGGGTCTCCAAGAAGTGAATTATATATATATTTATAGATTGGGTAATCTATCGTTTTAGGTACGTAAAATCGCCCGCGACTAGATCTAGTAATGTGAAAAACAGGTGACTCCTTAAATTTTAATAATTATTTCACATTTTCAGGAGGATTTATGTTTTGAAAAATACAAAAATGTTTCCTTGTACCTCTTTTTAAACAACATAATTAAAACTTTTTAGTAATAAATGCAGACTAGCAATGTTTCCAACAGATGCAACCATGCTCATTTACTAAAGCAGCCATCTTGTTTATTTTTTATTATAAACTTATAGCGCAAGATTCAGGGGAAGCCACTCTAGCTTACAGATGGCCGCTTTTTTTTATAGCAAATCCTGCTCGCAAACACTGTTCTTTAAAGTTAATTTCTTGACTATACTGATATATTTACCCATTAATTTAGGTTTCTTATTCATGTATCTAAAATATTTGACACAACTATATCACAATGTACTTCTATTAAAGCCTTGACAATGAGGTAACTTATTATCGTACATTACTAGCCGCGGGCGATTTTACGTACCTAAAACGATAGATTACCCTCAGATCTACTAATAAACAATACACCGATATCTTAACTAATGTTAGTTGTACAAACCCAACCCTTACAGTAGGTAGCCGTCTCTATAAATGATAATGCTTCTCTGGTATGGGTAGAACTGCTTAATAGTCAACACTTTTTTTTTTACCGTCTTTATTGAATTCGCAACACACACTTCGTCTGATGCAAGGATTGGTACTTGTTTCTACAGTAGCACAGCACTGACCTAGGTGCCAATGGCAGTAGCGTAGCGAGGGGGGGGGGCGGGGGGGGGGGGGGGACACATGTCCCCGGGCACCGACCTTAGGGGGCGCCAAAATGGGTTTTAAAAATAAATTGAAAGGTTGAGGGGGGTGCAAATCGAAAGTTTGAGGGGGGGGGGGATGCAAATCGAAATCTCGAGGGGGCGGTGAAAATCGAAAGTTTGAGGGGGGTGCAAATCGAAATCTCGAGGGGGGGGGTGCAAATCGAAAAGTTTGTCCCCGGGCGCCGGGAAGGGTCGCTACGCCTCTGGCCGATGGTTGATCATAAGACTTCTAGGGTAGTATGGGGGTCGTCCATAAATGACGTCACACTCGTAGGGGAGTAGGGGGGATTCGTAATTTTGTGACGGTGTGTGATGAGGGGGAGGGGGGGGGGTTCGGATGGTGGGACGTCACATTTTGTTTGCAAAAAAACAAAAAGTAATGTTAGAAAACGTTAGCAGTCGTTATTATCGCGTTTTAGAAAACTGTTTTAATAAATTGTAATAGGAATTGATTAAAACACTCTATGTTGAGAGAGTTCAGACACGATTTTGGAATAAAATATATGTTTTAAAAAAAATTCAACTGCAGTTTTGAGGGAGGGTTGTGGGCTGAGGTGTGACGTCACTTTAAAGGGGGGGGGGGAATCTGGCTTTTTGTGACGATATATGACGGTGGGGAGAGGGGGGGAATCATAAAAAAAAAGCGTGACTTCATTTATGGATGGCCCCTATGCTATTGTTAACGTAGGTGGATGTGTAATTCTACAAGATTCCTTTCCATGTATTAAAACCTCAAGCTATCTATTGTTTAACAGTAATGCATTACATTTCATTACCTTTTCTGTTTTATTATATTTGTTCTATTCAACAACTTTCAATAACGAAAGTAGCTATAACTAAAAAAACAAAGACAAAAAGTGGTGTGATATCTTTTGAACGTCGTAGGGCGAGGGAGGTTCCGTGATTATGCGATGAGGAGGAGTGGGTGGGGTTTCAGATAGCGTTACGTCATACTTCTGCCGTTATTTCGCATTTTAGATAGATGTTTTAATAAATTTGGAAATAAATTCATTCAAGTACTCTCTTTCGACCAAGCTCAGTCAATATTTTAGAAAAAAAATATGTTGAAAAACAAGTTCGGAATATGGGGTGGGGGAGGAGGAGAATTTGTAGGCTGAGGTGTGACGTCATTTTAGGTGGGCGTCTGGATTTTTGTACCGATGTGTTACGGAGGGTGGGAAGGGGAAGGTGGGAAAGGGGGGGGGGGGGGATAAAATCGTCAAAAAATGTGCAGTTGATTATTCAAGACCCCTATAGACCTAGTATACTTCCAGCGGGAATTGGTACTTAGTCCGACCATGTCTTTAATATCCCATTAGAGGCCGTCCATAAACGACGTCACACTCTAGGAAGAAGGGCGGAGCTTCGGAACTTTGCAGCGATGTGAGAGGAGGGGAGGGTGAAGAAAGTTTGATGGCACTCTTGTTCGTTATTTTTAAAAGTAACTAGACTTACCCGATCTTCCCTTGGATAACTGTGGGTTTCGGGGGTCATCCATAAAAAAACATCACGTCTGTCACTGGTCGTCATAAAAAACCAGACCCCACATTCAACAAAATGTTTTTTTTAGCTTTTAAAAAACACCGATTTCGGACAATCCCTTCACATACTGACGTCACAGGTGACCTACTCAACTCTACTTCACCTGCCCAGTGTCCCGCCAAGTCTCAGACAGCATGTTTTTATCGTTTAAAAAAAAACGATTCCAGCCGAGCATGTCTCTGACCACACTATCCCTTCATATGCTTAGGACAAAGAAACATAACTCTGCTTCACCTTCCCTGTATTCCGCCAAGTTCAGATAGGCAACTTTATCATTCACATCTCAAAAAAAAAAAAAAAAAAAAGAAAAAAAAAATACATTGACGTGTCTAGAACCCGTGCCACCCGCATGAAAGCCGATTACACTAACAATTTAGCTATTTAACCCGTGACTTCTCAGATGTATGTTGTAATTGCAATTTTTGAATAACATGAGCTTAGTTAAAAATTTAAAACCATTGAGTTTACGAATTAATTAGTTGTTCATGTTAACAATTAAATTTCCTAATATGATGATGTCATCAATAACTCTTACATAAACAATACATCATGGCCTGCTCAAAACTCTTAATTACGAAATGCACACAGAGGCGTAGCGATGGGTGGGGGAGGGGGGGGAGGGGTGACTGACATATGTCACTGGGCGCCGACCTTAGGGGGCGCCAAAATGGGTTGTAAAAAGTAATCGAACATTTGAGGGGGGTGAAAATCAAAAGTTTGAGGGGGTTGCAAATCGAAAGTTTGTCCCCGGGCGCGGGAAGGGTACCTACGCCTCTGAATATACAGTAGCAAAGTTTCCAATAAAACGACATAGCTTTTAATGTCGTTGTATTGCAATAAACTCACAACGTTACAAAACCATTTTGCCCTACATTCTGTATTTCTTATTCCATACACAATGTAACAATGTTGCCCTGCATATGTAAACCTACAGCAAATCTTTTGATTTTAAGCTTGCTTTTAAATTGAAGCTGTGAAAAACATTTTAGTATTGTGCTAGTTACTTCCCATTTATATAATCATGTATGCCAAGGGATGCTACCTGAAAATGCTATGAGACGTATTAACAAGTAGTAAAAAACATTCTTTTTTTTTAAAGTATGAAAATATACTTTGATAAATTAATATTAATATTAGTATGCTTTATTTAAACTAAAAACAATTGGAATATATCTTAAATAATCTGTAAATTAGAAATATTCAAATGAAGAAGATTTCTCTAAGAGTTTCACATTTAAAGTCTTGATTTTTTTTGGCAAAACCATATATATATATATATATATATATTTACCTGCACAGGATACACATAGATCAACAAAGAGGTCGTCCCGGCCTTTTCGCTAAGATCAAAGTGTAGTATCTGTTCTTGATTCTGCACTGATCATAGCCATTCGTTTAGTCGGTCTTCTTTAGGTTCGATTGCCGGGTCGGAAGGCGGTCAAATCTACTCAACTCAACAAGCAAACCAAGATTGCTCAGGGGTTGCTCCCACACTTCCCTCGAACGCTCAAAGCTCTCGAGAAGAGCCACTTTGGTGGTTTCAATGTACGAGTGGCTAATTTCGATTTTTCAGCTAGACAACGCCTACCTAGGAGTAATCTTAGGTAGGATGTTTCGGCACGACAACATCGAACTACGATAATCTCGACAAACTAGACTCAAAGATCAACTCGACAACACAACTTTCACAACGCACGACTATTCATCTCCCAACGAACTAAAAGTATTACCCAAATAAACAATCCTATCAACGCTACTATGTGACACTCAACTTGCGTTTTCCAACACACGATTACGCCATCTACCAAGAAGCAACGAATCAAATCTCGAACACTCTAAAACAATATACTTTCAACTCATGATAATCTTGAAGACCTATACGCAACTATCAACTCGATCACTCAAATGTTCATATCGTCTGTATTTCACTCAATGCCTTAAATGTAAACAATGCATTTATGTAGTTTTATTAACGACATGGATTTGACGATCTACGGAAGTGTGTTCGAAGTATCTTAGCACCATGTCTATTTTTTTGTCTACTTTGAGGAGCCAAGGATTTTCACATACGCCACGAGCACTGGAATAGGTCGACCATTAATTTTGCAAAGTTACTTCCCATTATAACAAGTCATTGTTTGCAAGGGATGCAACCTCTAAATATAAATAATTGCTTAGTGAAACACTTGAATTATAAATATAAATGTTATCAATTTATTTCTATACAAATAATAACTTTTATCGAAAATCAGAATTAATTTTATATTTGTTAAAAAGGTCATTTATTTTTTTCCATTTTGATCTAAAATGAACGCACTAACTTTAATAAGTCCGCAACTTATAGACAGTTGATAACTCAGTTAAATCATCAGTGTGTTGCCTTTTTATGCTGGACATACTTTTGATAATTATTTTTACATTTATTGACTCCTCAGCTAAGGACTGAGCACAGTAAACTAAGCAGTCATGAGAAACCGAGTCTGCACACCTTATTTTAGACTAGTTCTTAAGCCATTTTATAATCTCCCTTTGATTATTATATATGCATTTGATGTTCATATCTTTATATTGTGTAAAACTATCATATACATGATTTTTACTGATTTCAATGTTTAAAACAATTGAATTAAAAAAATGTTTGACGACTGTATAGATATAAATGTTTGAAAGGGAAGAATGTTTGCTTTGATGTGTCTCGATTTAATAACATAACTTTTCCGATTGTTTAAAATTGGTATCATTGCAATTGTCTGTAATCACAAATTTATTTCAGCTCTACTTAAAAACCCAAATTCCCCCCCCCCATCCTCCCCCCCCCTCACCCACCACGACAAGGGGAAAAAATCCCTTGAATCATCATTTAATTACACATTTGCATTTTCAGGTTGGGTTTTTTTTTTTTTTTTTTTTTTTTTTATATTTAGACGTTTTGTATTAAATCTATGTATAAGCAAACCATCTTAACTGAATGAAAGTAGGCTACAAGTAAGAAATAAATATTACTGTTGTAAATCTGTATCAGTCCTCACAAGCCGGTGATGAGAACTGTAATACTAAAGCGAACACACACAACTGACGCTGTAAATTACATGCCTGAGGCAAAAAAAAAATTAAATTTAAATTACAAAATTAATCTGTAATAAAAGTCCACTGATCGTCAATGTGTAAACAAACTATTCTTCAGCTGTATCATATAAACATATTTTTGGATATAAACATTATTATGTACGTAACTGATATTAATTAGACAATAAATATGTATTCATGTATTTTAATGTTTCTTTAATTGTGAATAAGATGTCGTTTCAACATATTTTATTGTTGTTCTATAGTTCTATGTATGTCAACGCGCAACTTTCCCTAACTTGAATTAGTTACTCATAAGAGCTACGTGGACTCAAGTACAATCTACGGACTTGAACCCCGATTCGATCTTGAGACTTTCAGGTTAAACGACTAGACTTTACGTGGAAAACAAATGATTTGATTCAAACAATGTGTTAATTTTGAGCTTAGCTCGTGGTTACTAAATCGAACTACAATATCTGTATGGTATTCATTATATGAGCAATTGGACATATGCATATCAGTGGGAGCCCCAAAAATGTCTTGCGAAATTAGAGATTACATAGGGCCCCATACATCTAGTCATTTCAATTTGAATTACTTTTAACTTGAAGCAATATATGTTGATAAATCAAGTTTGGACCCGACTGGTACATATAGAGTGAATAAACACAACTACACTCTAAGGTAATACACGATTTCAGCCGGTCAAAATCTGAGCACTTTTTCTTTAAATGAATAGAAAATAAGTCACATTTTTACAGGCAAGCAACAATTATCATTATCACGCTACTCAACACTCACTGTGTTTATTAAACATTAATTATTGGTTAACAAAAACATGCGCATCATCTTCTCCTTGGTAAATGATTTAAGTCACCACACCAGACGTCCCTCATACCAAAGTCACACAACCACAGACTGATATGGAAACAGAAACACCAATATCCAAGGGAAACAAGTTTTAGCAACATAGTTTTTTTACATGTCTATAAGAAATAGGCTTCGTAAACTAATAGTCAGTGCAAACGTTGAAATATGTCATGTACTTTATGATGATCATATCATTATATACGTCGTCATTGATTTTCTTTACTAAACTATATATACACTTCAGTTTATTAAACCATCTCCTACAACATAGAATGTGATAAGATGTCTTAACCATCTTAAATAATCTTTGTCATAATGCTGATTAGGATAATCCTCTCCACATACAATGTTATTAAATTGAGCTACACTCTCCATTCAACACACGTTTGACAATGTTACCAAAAGTTTTAAGATTCACACAGTTTTGACAATGTTTAGTACACTCTGTACCTCTCAATCCACGGAAATTGATTCTATAATGTTGCTATAAATATCTCATTCTATACAGACGTTATAAAGTTACCCTAAAATCTCAGCCCTATTTACACACTAAATTTAAGAATGTTGCATAAACGTTACATCGCCAAAAATATACTAATGTTGCTCTAAGCTTTTTAACCTACGAAAGATATATTAACTTGCAATATAACTTGTGTTAATAATAGATGTGCCTCACGAAAATTGGCATGTATTTTATTACTTCCCTTATACAAGTTAATTGAATCAAGGGATACAACTTAAAGATTTCAACAAAACTATTTATTAAAATAAAGATCATTAATATAATATATGATGGTATAATTGTATAAACACGTCAAATAAAATAAATATTTTCTATCAGTAAAATGTTGAAATTATTATTTTTGTTTCTAAAATCCATTTTTTCATAAAAAATGTATAAAAATCAAACCTCTTAGACATGTTACAAATTATTTCTTAGACGTTTAATATTTGATGATTTACAATAGTTCTTCCGTGCTCCTAAACGATGTTATTATTCTTGTGTTATGTGTGTGAATCTTTTTTCTTTTTTTTTTTTTAAATAGGTTATACAATTTTTATTATAATAAAGTAACATTTCTACATGAGTCATTCAACACACATTCAACCCTAACACAGTACATAAAAATAAACAAAAAATTTTAATCATGCAATCCAAACTTTCTTTCATTCATCAACTACATCTTTGTGCTGGAATTTACATTTGCCACGCATTTCTTTAGGTAACGGCACATATTTAGGACCGGGAACCTGACCAGGGATCTCACAGATACACTGGTTGCTACAGTTGGCACCAAAGTTGGCAGGATTGGTTTTCTTCTCTTTGGCCAGTGCTTCAGCTGGCAGCGTTTCTTCGTTTTTACAAAATATCCTTTTAACTTGGTTAAAAATTTCGTCTTTATCTTGACTGGCAATGTCTAAAACTAACTTGGATCCACCACTAAAGAAAATTTTAAAAAATGGTGATGGCGTCAAATCATTGTAGACACACATTTGCACATCAGGATTTTTATACTGCATTTGTGCAAAATGCCAAAATACAAACTGCTTGGTACCTTCACTAGATGGCTGATTTCTATTAAAGTTAAAAGTGACTATTTTGACATTGTCTTTGAATACCAAACTTCCTTTCTCTAAATATTTCAATGTTCTCCTTATAGGAGCTGCTCCTTTCATAAAAGGCATGATGAAAAGGTATTCTGTCTTTTGTACAATGTAGATGCTTTTCACTTTCTTTTGAATTTTGTATTAGGATCTTAATTTTTCATTTCAGAGTTCAAAAATGTTATGTGTGTAAAGAAGCGCACAATTAATTGAAAATTACCAAAAGTATGGCCATTCTTATTAAGTATAAAGTAACTGTTGAGATGTCACAGTAGCTCGTCTTTATAAAATACAAGCTCATATTTGTTATTGGTTTCATCACGATATTGTTTCATATTTTTCGAAATTAAGTAGGCCTACTTTACCGCTCTCCTTCTCTTCCACAAAAAAAAAAAACGTAATCTTTTTCGAAAAAAAATCGGGATCACTTCGGGAGCCCCCCTCCTCCCAAGCCAAAAAAAAGTCAACCACCACCCCCTCACGAACGAAACGGTATGTATATAGAAATAATGTACTGTTGATAGTGTCCGCCCCCCTCCCCCCTTGTTTTTTTTTAGAAAAAAAAGTCTGCAAGAAACACTGTTTGGGATGGACAATTTTATAGGAAGTCCATTGAAACGGAGTAGGCTACCTACGCATTCTTATAGAATAGAGAGTGATTATTGTTTATATTTATTATTATATCGTTTTTAGAAAAAAACAATTGTATGAGTTTTGAAAAAAAAAAGTATTAATATTTGTGCATGGAGCTGAAGCCGCATCTTGTCATCAAAAGAGCCGCATGCGGCTCGTGAGCCGCAGGTTGACGACCCCTGACCTACACCGATCGTCTGTATTTGACTCAATGCCCCAAATGTAAACAATGCATTTCCGTAGTTTTATTAACGACAAGGATGTGACAACATGGGAAGTATGTTCGAAGCATCTTAGCACCACGTCTGTTTGTTACTTTTTTATGTCTACTTTAACATACACACTTTAACATACACACCGAGCACTGGAACAGTTTAATAAACCATTAATGTTGACGAGTTACTTCCCATTATAACAAATCATAGTTTTCAAGGGATGCAACGTACACAAATATATAAGGGTTAAATGTTTATGACTAGTGAAACTTTTAAATTATAAATGTAAATGCTATTATTTTATTTTTTTTAAGTATAATATATTTTATTGAGAACTGGAATTGACTTTATGTTTGTTAAAAAAAGTCATTTATTGTTTCCATTTTGCTCTTAATTTGATACATTAGCTATAATAAATGCGCAACTTATAGAGTGTTGATAATTCATAATTAAAACCGTTGTCCAGTAAATGAATTTTGAAAAATATTTTTTTTTAAATAAATAATAAACTATCACAGCTTTGGATGTTCCTTTTTTTGTAGACGTTTTATTTATTCCGATTAATCTGTGATAAAAGTCCACTGTTCGTCAATTTGTAAACAAACTATATTTCAGCCTTATCAAATAAAAATACTTTTAGATATAAACAACATTATGTACGTAACTGATATGAATTAGACAATAAATAGGTATAAATATATGTTAATTTTTCGTTAGTTGTGAATAAGATGTCGTTTTAACATATGTTATTGTTGTTTTATAGTTCTATGTATGTTTTAAACTGAAAAACCTGGACTTGTATTATTTTTTTTTTCACGAAATTATGTGTTAACCTAACTACGTTGTAGTGTTACATAATTTTCTACTATCTATCCTCAGCAGGCTGATGTCCTTTTCTAACTATTGCACTGTCCTATTCTAGGCAGACTAGTGCCCTAGCCTAAATACTCTACTGTCCATTCCTAACTATGGAAGGTTTTAAACAGTGTTTCTTTCAGACTTTTTTTTCTCCATGTAGGAAGGGGTGCTAGATATTTTCTGGGGGGGGGGGTCTGATTAAATTTCCCTTGGTATATATTTTCTATAAACATTATGTTTCGTTCGAGGTTTTATCAAGTTATCTGTATAGTCGGTACATGCTTTCATGTTGTCGATGACTGCAGTGAGAGGTTAAACAGTTGTGTGGTGAATTAGACACCTCAACAGTGGATTACTTGATTGTTAAAGAAGACACCAACACAAACTTAACTCAGCAACTTTAATTTAATGGATCGTAAAACTACACACTACATGATAGTCTTAGTATGTTCTAAAGAAGAAACTAACACAATCTCAACTCAGCAATTTTAATTTAATGGATGTGAAACTTAACACTACATGATAGTCTTAGTACGTTCTAAAGAACATGATACATTTGTTCATCAATAGCGGCCAGCCTTAGGGGCCAGCCTTAGGGGCCAGCCCTACCACACTTTACAAAACAAAATACGTCTACATCCTCACAAGACTAACTTTATCGTCTTAATTCATTCTCCCGGCCCCAGCTTCACCCCAAGGTAACCCAACCCCTGCCTGACCCCAGCTTCACCCTAAGGTAACCCAACCCCTGCCTGACCCCAGCTTCACCCTAATGTAACCCAACCCCTGCCTGACCCCAGCTTCACCCTAAGGTAACCCAACCCCTGCCTGACCCCAGCTTCACCCTAAGGTAACCCAACCCCTGCCTGACCCCAGCTTCACCCTAAGGTAACCCAACCCCTGCCTGACCCCAGCTTCACCCTAAGGTAACCCAACCCCTGCCTGACCCCAGCGTCACCCTAAGGTAACCCAACCCCTGCCCGGCCCCAGCTTCACCCTAAGGTAACCCCCCTGCCTGACCCCAGCTTCACCCTAAGGTAACCCAACCCCTGTCTGACCCCAGCTTCACCCTAAGGTAACCCAACCCATGCCTGACCCCAGCTTCACCCTAAGGTAACCCAACCCCTGCCTGACCCCAGTTTCACCCTAAGGTAACCTAACCCCTGCATGACCCCAGCAGTCCGGGATGCCTAACCTGTGCATGCATTAATTAACTCGAACTCGTTCTTTGGGGGGGGGGGGGGGATTGAGATGCCTGGAAGAAACTCTGGTTTCAACTGCCCCATACCCAGGAGAAAAGGTTCTGAAAACAACCAGATTTACACTATGTATGTCAAAGCTTTCATTCCATTCATCATCTTGCCAATCAGAGTAGGCCTACACACTGACCACACTCACCAAGAAAGCTGGTACATCAACTTTAGCATAGGAAGACTTTTTCTGAAATAAAATTTGTTATTTAACTAAAGAATTACGTGATTAAAATCTACAATACACAAGTCTATTGTCATGGTTTATTAGTTAACCTTAGTTAACCCATTATAAGGGGGTAATCCATTAATGACGTCACGCTTTTTTGACAATTTTTACCTCCCCCCCTCCCCTTCGTCACACATCGTCACAAAAAGCCAGACCCCCGCCCCTAATATGATTTAAAACCTCAGCCTACAACCCCCCTCAAACTTGCTGTTGAATTTTTTCTTAAAACATGGATATTTTTCCAAAATCTTGTCAGAACTCTGCCAACATAGTATTTTGATCAATTCCCATTTATATTTATTAAAACCGTTTTCTAAAACGCAAATTAACGGCTTAAAGTCGTTTTCTAACATTGCTTTTTTATAATGCAAAAAAGTGACGTCACACCATCTGACCCCCCCCCCCCCATCCCCCTCATCACACACCGTCACACAATTACGCCCCCCCCCCCCTTTCCCCCTATGAATGTGACGTCATTTATGGACGACCCCTAAGACATCTTTGACAATTTAATAATAGTCTTTACTTCCTTTACTTATTTTTTGTTTATTTTCATAGAGTATTGGCAAGTCTAAATTAACTATGTTTTATCGTCCTAACCTCTCTATTTTACACACACACTAGACGATGTTTTCCTAAAACTTCAAATCCAAATAAGAACAGGTTATGCTGCCCCATGTTCGATTTTAAAAAAAAACATGTCTTAACCATTATAAAACATTATGCGATAATCATGTTTTGTTTTGTTTAAGAAGTCTTAAACCATTGATAAACTAGATGAGTTTACCTTCAATGTTTAACCTTGTTGTCCCAATTACACACATCATCGTTACCAGGGGCTAAAACATGTACAAAAATAATGAAGACACTAAAATAAAACAAAATCCTCACATTAAAAAAAATAAACATTATTTAAAAAAATAATTATAAAACAATTAATTAAAAGTATCAGAAAATGTTATGTACTTTGTATGTTGTAATTGCAATTTTTGAATAACATGAGCTTAGTTACAAATTTAAAACCATTGAGTATACGAATTAATTAGATGTTCATGTTAACTATTAAATATCCTAATATGATGATGTCATCAATAACTCTTACCTAAACAAAACATCGTGGGCTGTTCAAAACTCTTAATTGTGAAATACACACAGATCCGTAGCGATGGGGTGGGGAACAAGGGGGGACGGAAATATGTCCCTGGGCGCCGATATTAGGGGGTGCCAAAATGGGTTGTAAAAAGTAATCGAACATTTGAGGGGGGTGAAAATCAAAAGTTTGAGGGGTGGGGGTGCAAATCAAAAGGTTGAGGAGGTTGCAAATCGAAAGTTTGTCCGCGGGCGCCGGGAAGGGTAGCTACGCCTCTGAATATACAGTAGCAAAGTTTCCAATAAAACGACTTAGCTTTTAATGTCGTTGTACTGCAATACACTCACAACGTTACAAAACCATTTGGCCCTACATTCTGTATTTCTTATTCCAGTGGCGTAGGCAGGGGGGTTAGGGGGGGGTCATAACCCCCCCCCCATAGACCCCTCGGTATATAAATAAAAAGTATGAGGGGGGTGCAAATCGAAAGTTTGAGGGGGGGGGGGGAGGGTGCAAATCGAAAGTTTGAGGGGGGGGGGGGTGCAAATCGAAAGTTTGTCCCCGGGTAAAAATTGGAACACCCCCCTTGAGACGATCCTGGCTACGCCACTGTCTTATTCCATACACAATGTAACAATGTTGCCCTGCATCTATAAACCTACAGCAAATCTTTTGATTTTAAGCTTGTGTTTTTAAATTGAAGCTGTGAAAAACATTTTAGCATTTTGCTAGTTATTTCCCATGTATATAATCATCTACGCCAAGGGAAGCTACCTAAAAATGCAATGAGGCATATTAACAAGTAGTAAAACAAAATAATTCTTATTTAAGAATTATGAAAATATTCTTAGATAAATTAATATTTTTTTTTTCTCAAAAGTAATGTTGCACGTAATATAGTATGTTTAATACTTAAAACAATAAATATGTGTATGCTTTATTTAAAGTAAACACAATGAGAATATATTCTAAAAAATCTTTAAATTGGTAAACATTCAGGCCTATATTATTCTCATGTAAAGTCGTCAATTTTTTTGTAAAACTAATATATAAGCCAGGGAAATAACTTACAGACTCATCTACAATTCAACACCCCTAGCAAAACAACAGAAACCATTTTGCCCACTATGCAGACAAAACACACCCGAAACCGAAACGCACATCTATTTAGAATGCCCCACCATACAAAACATGAAAAAGACGCTAGAAAACAAAATAATAAAAAACGAGACCTACAATATCGATATAGTCATAACTCTAAACAAAATCCCAATACAAAGAGATAGGACGGACCTAGAGCAAAAAGCAAGGACGGTAGCTATATATAGACAGACTATTTGGAACAGCAGAATAAAAGCAAAACACGACAAGGTACAGTTTACGGGACACGTACTAGACTTGATTTATCGTAGACGACTCGACAATGACAGCACTCAAACACATATACCATAATTAACAACACCAAAACGTAAAGAACATATTACACTGCTTTTGCCACCTGGAACGCCTAATCGAACTGACACATCCCCCTTTCATCACACCCTCTCCGCCCCCCCCCCCCCCCCCCCCCCCGCCCCTAAACCTCATGATCCCAAAAATCAAATTTCCCCTCAAAACTGCATCCCCTCGTCCCCATCACCACCACCCCTATGATGAAGTACTATGTTAAACAGTGACAATGATGTATTATCCAAATACATTTCTAACAACATCAATGTAACTCCCACCCCTCAACCCCCATGTCCCTACTCTGTGTCGCATCATTTATCATTTGGCATTTCATTTTCCTATTGTTGCTTTTTGTGTATTGTTTAATTTATAAAGCTTACAAACATTGTAAAGCTTTCATTTGTTACTATATTACTATTATCATATATGTAAGGTACTTTGGTTCACAACGTACAAATGACCCCAATGACCCGTACTCCTTTTGCATTCATTGTATTATCACCAAATTAACACTTACAGTTGTTTCGTTAACTTTACTAACTCTTTTATGTGAACACCAATTTTTTTGATCTATAAAACTCCACTGTGTCCCTACACGTGATAGCTACACGCCTACCCACCCCTAACCTGTCGGTACTTAACATCCATCTAAACATAAACACCGACTTGAACATACCAACCTTTCACCCTCCCACTAATTCGCTCACACAGCAATCTGTTCGTCAAACCCTCCCCCCCCCCACCCACACACACTACAAATGGTAACACATCAGCAGTCAGATAACACAGCACAAAATTTTACGCTTGGCTTGCCTTAAAACACGCAGTCACCCTCTCCACGCCTCGTCAGACACAGCTATCCACTCCCCCCCCCCCCTCCCCCTCTATCCACTTACCCTCAGACATGAAAACACCACTTTCCCTTTAACTGTTCCAACGACCCCACCACCCACCCCAACATCAATTTCGAATATCTATTCATTTACTTTTTAAAGTTCTAAATCTTGTTTCTTTCCCCTCTTTTTTTACACAGCAACCTTTTGAAAACTCAATGCGACCAGTACATAAATAAACACTCTTTTAACTAGTCAACTTATTTTGTTTCCCTACATTGAAAATGCTCCACTGGCCCTTTGTCATTCTCAAAAAAAAAATATCCTTTCCACTCCCCACCCAGACTTCTGACACGTTTATTTGACCTTCACCCCTTTTACTGCCATCTTTTGTAATTTTTGTTATAATCATATACATGACATCACGTAAATATTCATTATGTACATGTTCAAAACCCTTCTTTTTCATTTGAAACTATGTAAAAAAAAATGTGATGTTGATGTACTTGTTTTAATTGCAAATAAAAGTAATTAAAAAAAAAAAAAAAAAAAAAAACTAATATACTTACCTGTAGGCTATCATAGCCCTAAGGCAGAAAGATGTGTAGTCCCATTAGCCCAGAAAATAATTTTACTAACAAGTAGCCTAAATTTTAAGCCAGACCAGAAATTGAGAAAAGGATAGATCAAGCAATCTAGATCTATATTGATTTTAAAAATTGCTTCAACATCAAATCAACATGTCTCAAAGTCTAAAATAGATACTAACATTAGTATTTGTTAGAGACAATGGTAAAGTACTGCTTGGTTTAAAAAAAGAGGTTTTGACTGTGGTTTATGGAATGGCTTTGGAGGAAAAGTTGAAAGAGGAGAAACTATAATTGAAGGTGCTAAGAGAGAGCTACTTGAGGAAAGTGGAGTCGTGGCAGATATCCTTAACAAAGTAGGATTAATCACATTTCAATTTGAAAATGATTCAGTTTTATTAGAAGTTCATGTCTTTCAAACTTCAGAGTATAAAGGGAGCCCAATAGAAACAGAAGAAATGAAACCTCAGTGGTACCTAGAAAACTCAATTCCTTTTAGCCAAATGTGGCCAGATGACAAGATATGGTTTCCTTACTTGCTGAAAGGAAAACAGTTTGAAGCATTTTTTTCTTTTTAGGGGAATGGACTTAATTTTAGACCATTGGATCAAAGAAAGGACATTTCATAATGGTTCTAATGAAAACTTTGTTAATAAAGAATAGTTTACTTTAAAAAAAAAAAAAAAATATATATACTTACCTGGCACAGGAGGCACCCAGATCAGGGGTCGTCAACCTGCGTCTAGCGAGCCGCATGCGGGTCCCTTGATGTCAAGGTGCGGCTCTCCAGTTCCATGCGCAAATACTAATAATTACATTATTATTATTTTCAAAACTCATAAACATATTATAGTGTAAAGAAAAACAACTTTAACTTCAACAGGACTAATACATTCATCAGCGAACAGTGAGAGTAGGTGGGGATAGAAAGTATACAGACAGCTAACAGCCGCTTGGGCAGTAGCCCCAGTGTAGTACTGTAGCCAGCGCCGTGGCGACAATTCTATGCTTGCCACTAACGTTTCTTCCAGGCATATCTTGAGTGTGTGTGTGTGTGGGGGGGGGGGGGGGGGGGGTCGCACAGAGCCTTACACCCCCCCTGGAAGACAGACTCCCGCCCCCCGGAACAAAATTTGATCAGAGTGACGTAGTATTTTAGTTTTTAGTTTCCTACGGTTGAGCCAGGTACTGTACTCTGGGTTCCTGTAGGGTGGAAGATAAGCCCAGTGAGAACCGAAGGACAGAAGCGACCGATACAGTAATCACATTTATTTACTTAAGCTTTGTCAAATGCCAAAATATTGAAAACATGGTATTAGTGGCTCTTTAAAAACTAGGAAAATTGTAAATTAAAACTTTGGCTCTTCCGTCATAAAAGGTTGCTGAAATCTTGACCTAGATCAACAAAGAGGTCGTTCTGGCCTTTTCGCTAAGATGAAAGTGTAGTCTTTGTTCTTGATTCTACACTGATCATAGCCATTCGTTTAGTCGGCCTTTCTTAGGGTCGATTGCCTTGGTCGGGAGGCGGTCAAATCTACTCAACTCAACAAGCAAACCAAGATCGCCCAATTTTTTTCTACGCTCTGTATAAGAGCAAGTATAAAGTAACCGTTAATACAAACCATCCCTGTAATAAATAACGGTAGAATTGAAGTATACCACGAAAAACATCAGACACTTCATACAAACTTACTGAAACAGTACTCAAGTTTTTTTTGTATTTTAGTGTCTTTTTAGAAAACCAAAACTGTGTAAAGTAACAGCACTTAGGTTTATAGACACGAACACACACACACACACACACTGACACTTGTGCACACACAAACACACAGATACACACACGGACCGAATTGCAAAACGTTAAAAATTGTCAACAATCTTGATTTTTTTTTCTCACAAGCAGAGCATGTCTATTGTGTTCCGTATCCGATAAGTATAGCAGGGAAAACTGTCAACATTGATTCAAATTGTGTGCACGATTACAGTTGATATATATACTATGCATGAGAGAGAGTATAAAGGAACCCTAAATACAAACAATCACTAAATGAAATATCAGTAGAATTAACATATACCTAGAAAAAAAAATATTTGACACTCCATACTTTGTTCATTTCAATTACAAAGAGAAAATTATGGATATTCCTAATAGCCCATCATAATCATAAAAAAAATAAGCCATCCAACAGCCATCTCGGTAGTTTCAAGTATCCTTGAGAAAAATGCCTGAAAACCAGAGGCGTAGCGACCCTTCCCGGCGCCCGGGGACAAACTTTTCGATTTGCAACCCCCCCCCCCCCCTCGAGATTTTGATTTGCACCCCCCTCAAACTTTCTATTTACTTTTCCAACCCATTTTGGCGCCCCCTAAGGTCGGCGCCCGGGGACATATGTCCCCCCCCCCCCTCCCTCGCTACGCTACTGCTGAAAACAACATGTTTGCACTATGTAAACCAGTGCTTGCACCTAAGTCATCTTCTTACCAACCAGAGTGTACACTGACCACACTCACCAAGAAAACTGGTACATCAACTTGAGCATAGGACGACATATTCTGAAATACTACTTGCTATGTAACTTAATAATTAATTGACTGAAACCATAAATACACATGTCTATTGTCCTGGTTTATTGTGTTAATGAACCAGAACATCAGTTCCAGAATTGCCGTTACATGAAGCCAACAATATCTTTCTATGATGGTGGTACGATAGTGCTAACATAAACGCGCGATAATAAAATGATATTTTTTGAATATATAGATTAATGGTTTCCAGCAATCGGCGTAATAAATAAACTAAAGCTAATTAACTTTCATTATTTAATGTTAATTAATGAGACACCACTACCATGTTACACGCCAATCAATTTTACTATTACCAAACTACATACCAGTTGTGTTCTACAAACGTCAAGGCTAATACAGAAAATGTCAGTATAGTAAACGTAACTCATCTTGACAAGTGATTTACTTAATTCATATAAAGATATTCTTTAAAGGAGTTGGCAGGGAATTATCTCCATGTGATCTAAACTATGAAAAAGTCGTCATTGATTTTCTTTACTTAACTATTTATATACGGTATTGCCCTATACACTCCAGTTTACAAAACACATGAAAACGTTTTCCTATAAACACTGTTCAAACTAAGAATTGACAATACATCTATTCTGATGTCCATTAACATAAAATATGAAAAAGATGGCTTAGCTTTAAGATTCACACAGTTGTGACAATAGCACACTTTGTATCTCTCAATCCATGAACATTTTATAATGTTGCTATACGAGTCTCATTCTATACAGACGTTATAAAGTTACCGTAACCTCTCAGCCCTGTTTACGCACTAAATTTGAGAATGTTGCGTAAATGTTACATCGCCACAAAATATACTAATGTTGCTCTAAGCTTTTTAACCTATGATAGATACATTAACGTGCAATAAAACTTGTGGTGTTTAAAATAGAGGTGCCTCACAAAATTGACATGTATTTTATTACTTCCCTTATTCAACTTTAATGGAGTAAAGGGATACAACTTAAACATATCAACAAAACTAAGTATTAAAATTAAGATCATTCACATAATATATGATAGGTTAACTCTACAAACATGCCAAACAAAATAAATTATTGTTAACAGTAAGATCGTGCAACAATTTTTTTGTTTCTAAATTTTTTTTCCCTAAAAAATTAATAAAAATCAAACCTCTTAGATATGTTACAAATAATTTCTTAGACGTTTAATATTTGAAGATTTAATTTTCCACGAACGTCGTATAAAACTAGTATTATTCTTATTATGTGTGTGTACAGAAGCGCACAATTATTTTAATATTACCAAAAGTATGGATATTCTTATTACGGATTAAAGTAACTGTTGAGAGGTCACAGTAGCCCGTGTTTATAAAAATATGCTTATATTTGTTATTGGTTTTCTTTCCT
Source organism: Physella acuta (assembly GCF_028476545.2). Taxonomy (NCBI): domain Eukaryota; kingdom Metazoa; phylum Mollusca; class Gastropoda; family Physidae; genus Physella; species Physella acuta. The sequence goes on from NW_026732412.1 coordinate 190,496, forward strand.
TAACAATATTTTCTTTCTTTAATTCTACTTATGTTATCTTTCATTTACTTAGTAAGTTTTAAACAGCGTATTCAAGTCGGTAAAGATTATGGTTACTAAACTGTTAAGAGTATCAGAAAAATGTGTGTACTTTGTATGTTGTAATTGCAATTTTTGAATAACATGAGCTGAGTTAAAAATTTAAAACCATTGAGTTTACGAATTAATTAGATGTTCATGTTACCTATTAAATTTCCTAATATGATGATGTCATCAATAACTCTTACATAAACAAAACATCATGGGCTGTTCAAAACTCTTAGTTACGAAATACACAAAGAGGCGTAGCGATGGGGGGGGGGGGGGGGGGGGGCAAGGGGGGACGGACATATGTCCCTGGGCGCCGACTAGGGGGCGCCAAAATGGTTGATAAAAAGAAATCGAAAGTTTTAGGGAGATGAAAATCAAAAGTTTTAGGGGGGGGGTGCAAATCGAAAGCTTGAGGGGGGATGCAAATCGAAAGTTTGTCCCGGGAAGGGTAGCTACGCCTCTGAATATACAGTAGCAAAGTTTCCAATAACACGACTTAGCTTTACAAAACCATTTTTGCCCTACATTCTATATTTCTTATTCCATACACAATGTAACAGTTTTGCCCTGTATCTGTAAACCTACAGAAAATATTTTGATTTTAAGCTTGTGTTTTTAAATTGAAGATGTGAAAAACATTTTAGCATCGTGCTAGTTACATCCCATTTATATAATCATTTATGCCAAGGGATGTTACCTGAAATGCAATGAGACGTATTAATTAGTAGTAAACAAAATGAAAATATCCTTTGTTAAATTAATATTTTTACTTCCAAAAGTAATGTTGCACATACTAATGTATGCTTAATACTTTAAAAAATATGTTTATGCTTTATTTAAAGTAAAAACAATGGGGTTATATCTTAAATAATATGTAAATTAGTAAATATTCAGATCAATCAGCACTCTAATTATATTTCCCATTTAAAGTCTAAAATTGTGTGCAATACCATATATACTTACCTGGCACAGGAGGCTCCTAGATCACCAAATAGGTCGTTCTGGCCTTTTCGCTAATATCAAAGTGTAGTACCTGTTCTTGATTCTGCACTGGGGTCGGCGTGGTCGAGTCGGTAAAGATCATGGTTGCTTAACCGAAAAGTCTCGAGTTCGAACCCACGGGCGGATGAGGCTCGTTAGCTGGGGGCAGCCACTCTTCTGGGAGAGACAACTCCAAAATTAAACAACTGCTGCCTTGTAGATTGTTCTTGGTTGGACAAAGGCTACGGAAGCAAATCCAAAAAGAAAAGCAGGTTGAAATTGGAGTCAATAGCCTCAATGGCGCATAACCAGTTGACACGTAACGCTTAATTGTGTTGGAGGCGTTGTCGAGTCGGCAAAAAGCTCATGGTTGATAAATTCGAACAAAGACTCGAGTTCAAATCCACTGGCAGATAAATCTCGATCTCCTTCAACACTAATAATTAAGAACGAAGAAGAAGAAGAAAAAGATTCTGCACTGATCATAGCCATTAGTTTAGTCGGCGTTCTTTAGGGTCGATTGCCGGGTCAAATAAACTCAACTCAACAAGCAAACAAAGACCGTTTAGGAGTTGCTCTAAGATCTCGAGAAGAGCCACCAAGTACTATTACTTTGGTAATTTTTAATGTACGAGTGGCTAATCATCTAGTTCGATTTTTCAGCTAGACGACGCCTACCTAGGAGTAATCTTAGGTAGGATTTCAGTCACGACAACATCGAACTACGATAATCTCGACGAACTGAGCACGAATATTCATATCAAAACTAACTTAAATCATTACCTAAATAAACAATCCTACCAAAGCTACTATGTGACACACAACTTGCGTTTTCCAACACACGATTAGGCCATCTACCAAGAAGCAACGAATCAAATCCCGAACACTCTAAAACAGGGGTCGGCAACCTTTTGAAGCGGAAGAGCCAAAAGTTACAATTTTCAAAATTTCCCTGGTTTAAAAGAGCCACTGACATTTTTTTTATTTCAAATATCTTATATTTTTATTAAGATTATTATTATTTGTTCAAGGAGCTGGAGAGCCGCATCTTGATATCAAAAGAGCCGCATGCGGCTCGCGAGCCGCAGGTTGCCGACCCCTGCTCTAAAACGATATACTTTCAACTCATGATAATCTTGAAGACCTATACTCAAATATCAACTCGATCACTCAAATGTTCATATCGTCTGTATTTGACTCAATGTCCTAAATGTAAACAATGCATTTCTGTAATATTATTAACGACACGGATGTGACGACCTCGGAAGTGTGTTCGAAGTATATTTGCACCGTGTCTATTTTGTTTTGTCTAACTAACGAGCCATGGTTTTTAAAATACAACACGGGCACTGAAAAAGGTTGACCATAATTTCGCCGAGTTACTTCCCATTATAATAAGTCAATGGATTCAAGGGATGCAACCTATACAAATAAATAATTGTTAAATGTTTATGTTTTGTGAAACATTTGAATTTTAAATGTACATAGTATCGTCTTACTTGTTTAGAAATAATAACTATTACTAAAAATTGGAATTAATTTTATGTCGTTTAAAAAGGCTCATTTATTTTATCCATTTTGCTTTAATATGAACGCACTAGCTATAAAAAGTGCTCAACTTATAGATAGTTGATAATTCAGATAAATTATTGCTCTTTTGTCAAGGACAAGACGTTCTCTCGAATGATAACTAAGAAGCATCCTTTGCAATTTTTTTTAATCAAATACATGACATCATGTAAATATTCATTAAGTACATTGCAAAACCTTTCGTTTTCATTTGGTGTTCAAAATTATGTTAAAAAATTTGATGTTGATGTACTTGTTTTAATTGCAAATAAAAGTATTTAAAAAAATGAAGTTATTGAAATTAACGAATTAACCAACTGTTCTTATATTCAGGATTACCTACAAAAACTTACAGGTGCAAGATCGGTACCAAGAGTGTTTATCAATCAGAAATTTGTTGGGGTTGGAGATTATGTTGATGCTAAAGATACAAGTGGAGAACTGAAGATATTGCTGAATGCATGAATAAGGAAAAGTCTTTTATACGCATTTCTGTTTTATAAATATTATGGCAAGGGATATTATAATCAGTTGAATGAAACTTTTAAAAGTTTTATCTTTATAAAAAAATTATTCTGACACATTGAATGTTTGACTACTTAAAGCTGGCCTTATGTGGTTAAATAATGCCTTCTGCTATAAAACCACATTATTTCAATTTTTTTAAAGTTCCTCCTTGCAGAATCGTTCAGGGTAAAATAATCTTTATCTTATTATATTTAAAAATAAACATACAATAAGTGTCTGTGTGCAATTGTTACATATTTAAAATATCATAATCTACCCAAATAAAAATTATACCTCTAAATATTTTTAGCTAATATTTTACTGTTGTAGATTTATGTTTATTTTCTCTCTAAACATTTGCATTCAAACATTTTCAATGTGTTGGTCATTATGATTATGTTATCACTGACTACCGCCTCTAAATTTTCACACGTCTAGATGTCACACTTATTTATTGCATATTTTATCACATGATTTACAAATCTTCGTCTTAATGCATTAAAGCAATAGGAACTAAAAAAAAAAAAAAAAATTCAAATTTATACTATAGAATATCGATGCTTTGGATTTTCCATTCGGATTAATCTGTGATAAAAGTTCACTGATTGTCAATGTGTAAACAAACTATACTTCAGCTTTATCATGTAAAAATAATTTTAGATACAAACATTATTTTGTACGTAACTGATATTAATTAGACAATAAATATGTATACATATATTTTAATGTTTCGTTAGTTGTGAATAAGATGTCGTTTCAACATATTTTATTGTTGTTCTATAGTTCTATGTTTGTCAACGCGCAACTTTCCCTAACTTGAATCAGTTACTCATAAGAGCTACGTGGACTTAAGTACAATCTACTGACTTGAACCCCGATTCGAACTTGAGACTTTCAGGTTAAAAGACTAGACTTTACGTTGAAAACAAATATCAAGCCATAATATCTTTGTGGCATACATTATATGTGCCATTGGACATATGCATATCAGTGGACCCCAAAAATGTCGTGCAAAATTAGATATTAAATATGGCCCTATACATCTAGTCTTTTCAATTTGAATTACTTTTTACTTGATACGGTATATCTTGTTGATAAATCAAGTTTGGACCATACAGTGTGAATAAACACAATTACACTCTAAGGTAATACACGATTTCTAGCCGGTCAAACTCTAAGCACTTTTTCTTGAAATGAATAGAAAATAAATCACATTTTTACAGGCTAACACAAATATAATAATCACGCTACTTAACACTCACTGTGTTTATTAAACATTAATTATTGGTTAACAAAAACATGCGCATCATCTTCTCCTTGGTAAATGATTTAAGTCACCACACCAGACGTCCCTCATACCAAAGTCACACAACCACAGACTGATATGGAAACAAAAAACAACAATAGCCAAGGGAACAAGTTTTAACAAAATAGTTTTTTTTTACAAGTCTATAAGAAAGACGCTTCGTAAACTAATAGTTAGTGCAAACGTTGAAATATGTCATGTTCTTTATGATAACTATTGCTCCATGTAAAAATAAATAAATACATGTTATATAACTGAAGCACTTACTTATTAAAACATACATAACACAAGTACATTTTCTTACATACACTATGACTGTATTGTGTGTATTGTTGTTAAATTTTACTTCGGATCTACAATAGCACGCTCTTTTCAGACATCTTTTCTCTTTTATATAGGAAAAATATACTCACGTCAGTGTCCACCACACCCTGATAAGTACACAACGACCACGTTAAACTCTTTCTTTATAACATCGTTCTCTTTTTAAAACAAAAAAAATATTTTTTTTGTATCTTGAAATAGTAGTACACTTTACAATGTATTAAAATGTAACTGTATATTATTGTGTTGTTTTAGTTATCATAAAATAAAAATGGTGTTCTAAATATAAAAAAAAAAACGTATCTAATTTGCTGTGTAGTTTCCAATCACCTATATGTGATACAGTCTTTGTTGTTTTTGCTTTGTTTACTACACGTCACACGGTCCACTTCTTTAGCACTCTCCCCCACCCCACCCCCACCCACACTATCACCACCCCATCCCGCACTACCCAGCATATTACTAGCTACAGTTGTTGCAAGAGAAATAACAGATTAATGTTCTGTAGAGTCCAGCCAGGAAATGACCAGGATGGCAGGTGACCCAGGAATAAGCCACTCGTTAGACACGACATAGTCTAAACTTAGTTTCTATTGAATCAGTTTGAGCTACATTCAGCTTTATCAAGTTTTCCTAACGTATCCCTTAATTAATCTCCGTCACTGCGTAAATACCAGGATATGACCAGTACGTTTGTACCAGTGTTTCTTTCAGCCAACTCTATACAAAGTGCGACCACTGCACACCCTCCACTACCTGGGACAAAATAGGAACAAAATTAGTGTATATATGTTTTAGCCAGTGTCTGACCCACTGAAGGTTTCAAGTGTCTCTCGATAGTTTTAATTGATTCCCCCACCCCTTACACACACACACCAAGACACATATGTGTAAAAGAAACCATTGTTTGTAAATCAATGTGTTCACCCCAGTCATCTTCTTGCCAATCATAATTCTTTTAAGAATTGATATTATGCTAAATTAATTGATCTGTCTAAGTAAAGACACATTTTAATCTGACTATAGCTGACTAATATAAATCATATGCCTACACTATTAATGCATAATTCAAAACATATTTTTGTTTAAAATCAACGGAAAACCAGACAGGCAATATACTAAAACTAAAATGTTGCCAAAAAAAAATGTAAAAATGATCCCTTTGATAACACACTAAACTACTAAACGATATATTTTAGTATAGTATTAGCAATTTTACGTAGAGATGTTATATAAATATATATAGGACTTAGGTGAAATTCACATACGATTAATATTTTTGAACCCACAGAACCTGAAATATCCTATTCATATTCGGGCCGACTGTGCATTATACTGTGCATTATAATATACTTTAGATGTAGCCTACCACTAATCTAACTATGTTTGATTTGTTAAAATACGATAAACGGAAGTTTACAACCAACTTCTAAACGTTTGAAACATGGGCACCATAACACCTTATAGTCAAGTAACCAGCTCAAATATTTTTAAAAATTGACATATTAAAATATTTGAAAGTGTCGTGACGAGGGCCGACGGGATAGCAAATAAGCGACTTGAATTTTTGGCGTCAAAAGACTACCACCATCCAGCCCTCCAGAAACTCAATAATGTTCGAAATAAATCATCTAACAATGTATGATCTGTCAACATTGAACAACAGTGAAACTACGAACAGAACACATTACGAAAACAACATAATAAACTATTGAAATCTTACTCTTACAGGAACTAACATTAGAACTACAGCGGAAACAGACACAATAAAGACACACAAAAGCATTTAAGTACCGCAATTCATAGTACAGTACCTGATTTAACTGTAGAGGAACAATCATAATTTTTACATTAGACAAACACAACATTGAAGTGTACGGCAGCATCTAAGTAACAACGACAGTAATACTAGATCTACGAGTTGAAACACGTGAAACGAAAGGAAACAAAATTAAAATAAATCGGGAGTGATCTCCCAATAACATGTTTGAATAGTACTATATAATCTTATATTTGGCAGAAAACAGAGAATTACATCCTATACTTGTATTAGAAACTTCGTCTATTGAAAAGAAACATAACTCTAGGTGTAGGATTTAAAAAAAAAACGAATGTAGAATAAGTTCAATTGTCGTTTACCAAAAATTGCTAAAAAGTTGATGCAGAACTACATAGTTAATAAAAATACTCGTATTAGAAATTTCGTTAACTCAGCCAGAGGCGTCACGAGGCGGAGGCGGGGAGTGCGGACCGCACCGGGTGACACCATTTATGGGGTGACATCAAGACAAAAAATATAGGATATTCAGTACAAAATTATGTTTGCTTTGTCAGACTTTTTATTTAAAAACATCATCCCAAAAATAATCTAAATCGCTGCTGCCAAAATAAACCCACAAAAAAAGTGATAAACAGACTTATTTAGTATTTATCAACAGAAGATGTAAATATATAGTTCTAATTTTGCAGTTTATTTTAATATGTTTGTTCGTAGCAATGGTTTTTAAAGTAGAGATGCGAAAAATTTTAACTTTATAATCAAAGGATGCTACCATTAACATATAAGACTAATAGTAATCAAGCAAAAAATTAATAACAATTAGAGTGCGTGTTTATACAATATATAGAAGTACATATTCGAAATTGCTATTTTAACTTTTAGACGTAAGCCTATGCTGCATTCCTGTTTATTAATAGCACGTTTTGCATGTTAATGTTATAATTTGAATTAATAAATATTAGTTGCATTAAATCATTAATTTGTAAATGTTAATCAATGTTCAGTCATTCTTACGGTTGGTTTTGGTCTTTTTATCAATTGTATAAAAGTTAGGTAGGTAGCTGAAAACAAATGGAAAAACAAAATTTAAGTTCTGTGTATTGAGATCCGCCTAACCCAAGGGAATTTTTTTTCGTTTAGAATCAAACAATATTTTAACTACTTGCAATACAATAAACTTGTATAAGTCCCAGTCTAATATTTAGCTTTCTTGTACTAGACTTGACATTGAAAACACATGTTTAGATTCAAACAATGTTTTAATTTTGATCCTAGCTATTGGGTAATAGATCACGCCATAATCACTGCATTATATACATTATAGTATGGGTTATTAGACATATGCATCACAGTGAAATTAGAGATTAGAAATAGATCTAGTCAACTTAATTTGACTTCATTTTAACTTAAAGCGAATTGTGTTTCAATATGGTAGGCGATTGGTAGTTTTAAAAAAATACATTTATTGTTTTATCTCTTAATCTGTTATACTACATTTTTGTTTCCGTTATCTAAATAATAAATTCAGAATGTTTACATTTATTTTCAACGAAATATTGACCATGATTTTGATCTTTATCATAAGTGTGTGCAATTTTCCAAATTGGTCGGGCAATGGGGTCTTCCATTTGGAAAAGTGGCCTTGGAAAATTAATTTTTAAACAAAGTTTTATTTGAGCATTTATTTTAGATCTTTTTGTATTCTAAGCCAACACATTTAATTTTGATAACTCAAGTTTGCCAATCAGAGTACGCACTGACCACACTCACCAAGAAAGCTGGTACATCAACTTAAGCATATGACGACATTTTCTGAAATACAACTTGCTATTTAACTCAAGAATTAATTGCTTAAAACCTGCAATTCACATGTCCATTATCCTTTTTTATTGTGTTGATGAACCAGAACATCCGTTTACCAAAGAACGATACTGTCTTAAGCTATATTTCACCAAATTACGTTTCTGTCCTACCCTTTTTATGTTACTTTCTTGCGCTACCAACGTTACTCTCATATCTTATCTACGCTACAACGATGTTTCATCATTCTAGAAATAAATCTAACCAGTCAATATTTTATCTTCAATTTAAATTTTATCTAAAATGTAGACCATGTTTTATTCTTAATTATTTCCCTTTAAGTCACATTATTACACCAGGGGCGACAACCTCTACTTAAATTAATAAAGCTTCTAACAATAGAGACTGTTTATGTTTAATCAAATTAACCCTATGTCAATTTAACATAGAAAGCAAATGATAAATAAGTTAGAAAACCATATGAATGGTTTATGTTGTGATATTAGTGTTTAAATAACTGTATCTTGGTTAAATTAGTAACACTTGAAATTATTAACAATATTATTTGTAGACTCTTGGAAAATCAAGTTAATGATTGCTGTTCAACCATTGCCAAACTGGTAGTATTTTCTTTATAGTTCTCTATTCTGTGGAAATAAAAACAAACAAACAAAAAAAGAAATAAAAAGAAAAGCTAAATTTATACTGTATCGCTTTTTATCTTTAACGATACTTTACAGGAAATGTGACTTCTGTTATTAGTCGTTGTAATCATTGTATACATATTATTTAGGTAGTTGAAGAAACAGGATATACACACATCTTGTGTGTGTTTGAATCTCCGACAAAAATTGAAACTAACTCGTCTAACAACTGGGGCTCGATCGAACCCAGGTTCAAAACCACAGACAAAAAGTGTTTTCTGTGGTCCTGTGTGTATGTAATAAGTAGTGAGAATGTATGAGATATATAAGGTTTATCCACTCTTGAGAGAAGTTAGTAATGGTATGTCCTTACTGTGGATATTTCGATTGTTTGAACTGTTGCGACAAAATATGTTACTGTATCTAAGCAGGTTACTTAATTAATGTTTTTAAATTTGATGCTATTATCAATAGGATAATGCTATAGTGCAAATTATTAGCACAGTTTGTATTAATCTATTTAAAAATAAATACAAGTTTTAAACATAAACATTATCTTGGGAAAAAAAACACAATACCGCTGGTCAGTATTCTTGTTGCTTAGTTAATTAAGGCAATCAACTAAAGTAAAAAAAAAAGCATTGTGTGTATAACATTGCAAAACATTACAACTTTGTTATTTATGCTTTAGTTTAATTAATTAGACGTATTGAATAATTAATCCGTTGTGTGATGTAGCCTAGATGTTCATAACGAAAGTGTGTAGGCACGGAGAGATTGTGTGTGAGAGTGTCCTCCCCTTGAAAGTGGTGTGCGAGCGTGGAAAACAAGTGTGTCAACGAGATGGTGTGGAAGCGGTGTGGTGTAGCGTCAACTCAGTGTAGCTAGTCGTCAGTTTTTCTTCGTGTGAATGTTCAATGTATCTCTTGTAGTAGGTGGAAATTATGTTTCAATGTTACACTTTGTGGATTGTGTTCTTTATTAGTGTTACACCTGGCCCCCAACGAGCCAAACATAATTAGAAAGCCGCGAGTTACAGTTGACTTGTAATTATTCAAATAAACCGTTGTTGACGTCAAGAAAAAAAAACAACAAAAAACTGACCGTTTCAATTCCTCTAATTTTATTTAAGAATTCACATTCACAATATTACAAAGCCATGTAAAAAAATAATCAACGACACATGTAACAAAAAAATAAACTGTCAGTCAGTAGCGACACACAAAGCAGCATCTTGCACATACAAAACAAATCTATAACAATTTGTAATATCTTTTTCTAAACAATTATTTTTTTTTCTTTAACTCAACTTCTTCGAACTTGAAGCAAATCTAGTAAGATATACTTACTGTTTTACAACACATTACAAAAGTGTCGTGATTCGTCGGACTAAATTATTTAAAATATTGAAAGCGTTAGTATTTCAATAAAGTAGGTGCAGTATAGAAAAAATCAACGGCACATGTTATAGAAAAATAAATTGACAGTCAGTAGTGATACTGTCCTACCGTAACTACGGGACATTTCACCTAACTACATTACTGTCCTGCCTTAACAAATGACAGGGTTGCCTAGCGTAGAGATGTAGGCTGCTAACCCGAAAGTGTCGAGTTCGAATCCGGGTTTAAGTGAGTAGGACCCAGCTCTGATTGGAACCTAACTGACGTTAGGGAAAGGCGGCTAGGCAAAGTGCTGACCCCACTATCCCTTCATATGCCGAGACCACAGAAACATGTGAACTCTAGGGAAAGGCGGCTAGGCAAAGAGCTGACCCCACTATCCCTTCATATACCGAGACCACAGAAACATGTGAACTCTAGGGAAAGGCGGCTAGGCAAAGAGCTGACCCCACTCTCTTTACATGCCGAGACCACAGAAACATGTGAACTCTAGGGAAAGGCGGCTAGCCAAATAGCTGACCCTACTATCCCTTCATATGCCGAGACCACAGAAACATGTGAACTCTAGGGAAAGGCGGCTAGGCAAAGAGCTGACCCTACTATCTCTTCATATGCCGAGGTCACAGAAACATGTGAACTCTAGAGAAAGGCGGCTAGGCAAAGAGCTGACCCTACTATCTCTTCATATGCCGAGGTCACAGAAACATGTGAACTCTAGAGAAAGGCGACTTGGCAAAGTGCTGACCCCACTATCCCTTCATATGCCGAGACCACAGAAACATGTGTACTCTAGTTAAACCGCCCCTTAGACCGTCAGGTTTGAAAGTGAACCTTACTTAACTTACTTACCGTAACTACATTTCACCTAGTTTTGTCACTGTCCTTACTTTTTTATATTACTTGCTTGGGCTAACAACACTGCCTCACATATTCTAGCTACACTACTGTCCTAACATAAATGAGGTAATGTTACATTCTAACTACGCTCCTGTCTTACATACAACGATGTTTCATAATTCTAGAAATAAAATTAGTCATTCAATATTTTCTTTTTAGTCGAAATTTAATCTGAAATGCAGATCATGCTCTATTCTTAATTATTTAGTTTTTTCTCATATTCTCATTTATTATTTATCTACAAAAAGATGTGATTATATTGTTCTGATTTCGCAGTTTATTTTCATACGTATGTTTGTACCAATGGTTTTTAAAGTAAAGATGCGAAAAAAAATCACCTTCTAAAGTTACTTCCCATTTAAACAATGAAAATAATCAAGGGATGCTACCAGAAAAAAAAATATATAACTAGTCATAATCAAACAAAAAGTAATAAGAGGTAGAGTACGAATATAGACAATATATATAGGTACTTATACGAAATAAACATATAACTTTTAGACGTAATTCTATACTGCATTCCTGTTTATTTTTATCACGTTTTGTATGTTAATATTGTAATTTGATTTAACAAAGCGTAGTTATATTAAATCATTAATTTGTAGATGTGCAGTTAACCCAGGTAAATAAATGTCTTTTTTCACACGTAGGCCTAGTTGTCATTGTTCTTTTTATCCATAGTATAAAAGTTATGTAGGTAGCTGACGTCAAAAGGGAACTAAAAAATATATGTTTTGTGTCTTGACATACGCCGAACTCCTGGGAATGACTCATCTAGCCCCTGGGGTTCGAACGAACCCAGGGTAAGAACCACAGCTAAAATCGGTATTTTTGTTGTTGTTTTTTTTTTTTTTTTTTTTTGTGTGGTCCTATGTACTTGAATTATTCATTGAGATAGATAACGGTTAGCCGCTATTGAAATAAGCTACTGAAATAATCTGCTTATTATGAGTATTTCGATTGTTTAAAGTGTGTCGACACAAAATATTACTATATCTATGCAGGTGTTTAAGATACGAACTTTAACTTGACGCTGTAAGTAAACAAGATAATGATGTGGAACACATCAATAAAACTTTATGTACTGATCTATTAAAAAATAAAAACAAGTTATAAATAAAAAAAAAATAGTTTGTGGAAAATAATCACAAGGGGTCATCCAACGAAGTACACATGTTGAATCAAACGTCAAAATACTTACAAGTAATTAAATACATGTAAAAATAATGCTTATAACATTATATCGGTAGTTTATTTGGTGTAACATTAGACATAAAGTAAACAGAAAAAGAGGTCTGGACCCGAGCACGCAACTACTTACACATGTAACGATAGTTAATTTTATAAGCCGTCAACTGTATCTACGCGTGGGGAAAATATTTATTTAAATACATACAATAAGTGCTTAATTATTTTCAGCTTCTATTTAGTATGGCAAAAACAAAAGCTAAACAATCGCTTAACATATAGGGCCTAATTTATGCTCAATCGTTTAAAGCATACGTATTATTTCAACACTTTCTGTGCACTGTTATTCTTGACTTAATAAAAAATTAAAGTCACGAAAATTCTACAGATCAAAAGATATTTTTAAAATGTCAAATATTTTAATGATACGTGTCAATGTAAACTGTAACTTTAAAACGGTTGGTGGGAAATCGTTTAGTAATTGTTTGTGACATTTTAAATTGTAATAATATTTTCAACAATTTTCTAGTGATGTCTAAACATACTTTATAACCCAAAACACCCTATTTTTACACGCATCGTTACCATGTTTTCCAAAAAATACAATTCCAACTAGGAATATATAATAAAACCAAGTGTTATACATGCAAACTATATCTAAAATTATGTTAAAACATACGTATTATTTCAACACTTTTTGTGCACTGTTATTCTTGACTTAATAAAAAATTAAAGTCACGAAAATTCTACAGATCAAAAGATATTTTTAAAATGTCAAATATTTTAATGATACGTGTCAATGTTAACTGTAACTTTAAAACTGTTGGTGGAAAATCGTTTAGTATTTGTTTGTGACATTTTAAATTGTAATAATATTTCCAACAATTTTCTAGATAAGTCTAAACATACTTTATAAACACTCTATTTTACACGCATTGTTACAATGTTTTCCAAAAAATACAATTCCAACTAGGAATTTAAAATAAAACCAAGTGTTATACATGCAAAATATATCTAAAATTATGTGTCGTTTTCTCAAAATGTTTTTTTTTTTTACAAAAGGCATATAATTATATATTTTACTTTTATGTGAAATTTCATTGATCTACATGAAATAGTACTCAAGTTATAGGCTTTTGAAAGTAGAAAAAGTTCTACTTCCAGTTATCGGAAATCTTAAAATTTTATATAATACTTATATATAAAAAGTCATCATCATCGCTGTAACGGTACTCAAGTTATCGTGTTTACAGACACACATACACAAACACACGTGCATAAAAGATAGTGACATGGAAGGTAGAGAACGTTGTTGCTATAGAATGAATGCTGGGTAGTTTGGTTATGTTGTTTGTACGGAAGGAAATCTGTGTACTCTAACTGTCCAGTCTACTTGGATACTAAATTAACGTTGTTAGTACTTTTGAATAAAAACACAAACAAAGAAAACAGAAAGAAAAAATTATATTGTCTAGTATATCCATATTGTCTGTGACCAAGGAATTTGGTTGTGGAACGCCCACAATAACGGTTTGGAAAGGTCAAGGCCTCTCACAGAAATCTTAACAGGGTTGGAGAGGAATAGTCTAACGTCTGTCTTCCTGTGATCTAAACTATGCTTAAGTCGTTATTACTTTTTTTTTTCTTAACTGTTTAGGCCTATACTGTGTTGCCCTATAAGCTCCATTGTTCACACACACTATGACAACGTTTTATAAAAAAAAAATCAAACTAAGAATTGATAAAACAGCCCTCTGATCTCCTTCTACATAAAATGTGATAAAGATGTCTTAACCATTTTAGATAATCTTCGTGATAATGCTGTCTAGGATAATCCATTCCACATACAATGTTATAAAATTTACCATAAATTGCCCATTCAACACACGTGTGATATTGTTACAAAAAGCTTTAAGATTCCCCCCAGTTTTTTTACAATGCTGTGCTACACCTTACCTCTCATTCCACGAACATTATGTTGCTATATACATTTTTTAAAGGCCTATAACTTGATTACAGTTTCAGATAGATAAATGAATTTCACATGTAGGTAAACGATCTAATTATCTGCCTTAAAACAAAATTTAAGTAAATCCCGTTGACCAGAAATATTAATTTACTCTATATCTGATTTCTTAAAAAAACGCATGTCAGTTTATAAAGTACTAATAATATTCCGCACTATTATACACATATTTTTTTGCGCAATTCTTTTTTCTACGGGATTATATTATATTTTAAAACGTTTAAGTAAATAAAATGGATTAAAAATCATGTCTCTATCCCGAGGTGCCATCCCCCGTAGTGTTATATAAGAATATTCGAGAAAGTTTAGGGGAAATAGCTCCCGGTTTATTATTTTTTAAATTATATAAATGAAAAAAAAATCCTGCAAGAATAAAAAAAATCTATCATCCTAATGATATTATACTTTTCGTTACACTAATTGTTTATTCGCTTCTCGGTCTTTTGGATAAGAACAAAGTGTCGTATTTGTTCTTGATTCTGCTATGATGTCGGTCTTCTTTAGGTTCGATAAAACGATATACTTTCAACTCATAATAATCTTGAAGACCTCTACTCAAATATCAACTCGATCACTCAAATGTTTATATCGTCTGTATTTGACTCAATGCCATAAATGTAAACAATGCATTTATGTAGTTTTATTAACGACACGGATGTGACGACCTCGGAAGTGTGTTCGAAGTATCTTATCACCATGTCTATTTTTTTTTTTGTCTACTTTAACGAGCCAAGATTTTTAACATACACCACGAGCACTGGAACAGGTCGATCATTATTTGTGCCGAGTTACTTCCCATTATGATAAATCATTTTTTTCAAGGGATGCAACTTCTAAAAATAAATAATTGTTAAATGTTTATGCTTAGTGAAACACTTGAATTATAAGTGTAAATAATATCAACTTGTTTGTTTCTAAATAATAACTATTACTGAAAATTGGAATTAATTTTATGTCAGTTTAAAAATGTCATTTATTATATCCATTTTGCTTTAATTGAATGCAATAGCTATAATAAGTGCGCTACTTATAGACTATTGATAATTCAGATGAAACGTCGATAGTTGGCTTTTTTCAACTGTGTTTTTGGATATTTTTAAAAAGTTTATATCATAACATATCGCTGCTTTGAATTTTCCATTCGGATTAATCTGTGATAAAAGTCTACTGATCGTCAATGTGTAAACAAACTATTCTTCAGCTTTATCATATAAAAAATAATTTTAGATATAAATATTATTATGTACGTAACTAATATTAATTAGACAATAATAATGAATACATATATTTTAATGTTTCTTTAATTGTGAGTAAGATGTCGTTTCAACATATGTTATTGTTGTTCTATAGTTCTATGTTTGTCAACGCGCAACTTGCCCTAACTTAAATCAGTTACTCATAAGAGCTACGTGGACTTAAGTAAAATCTACGGACTTGAACCCCGATTCGAACTTGAGATTTTCAGGATAAAAGACTAGACTTTAGGTGGAAAACAAATGTTTAGATTCAAACAATGTTTTAATTTTGGGCGTAGCTCTTGGTTACTAGATCAAGCCATAATATATGTATGGTATACATTATATGTGCAATCGGAAATACGCATATCAGTTGGAGCCCAAAAAAGGTCGTGCAAAATTAGAAATTAAATAGGGCCCTACACATCTAGCAATTTCAATTTGAATTACTTTTAACTTGAAGCAATATATGTTGATAAATCAAGTTTGGACCCGACTGGTATAAACTAAATTACACTCTACGGCAATACACACTTTCAAGCCGGTCAAACACTAAGCACTTTTGCTTTAAATTATTAGAAAATAAGTCACATGTTCACATACGAGCAAAATGTATAATTATCACGCTACTTAACACTCACTGTGTTTATTGAACATTAATTATTGGTTAACAAAAACATGCGCATCATCTTCTCCTTGGTAAATGATTTAAGTCACCACACCAGACGTCCCTCATACCAAAGTCACACAACCACAGACTGATATGGAAAGAAAAACACCAATAGCCAAGGGAAACTAGGTTTAGCAAAATAGTTTTTTTTTACAAGTCTATAAGAAAGACGCTTCGTAAACTAATAGTTAGTACAAACGTTGAAATATGTGATGTAATTTAAGATGATCATAGCTCCATTTTAAAAAAAAAAAAAGCATGTGATATAACTCCAGCATTTACTTATTAAAAAATACACAACACAAGTACATTTTCTTACATACACTATGACTGAATTGTACATATTTTTGTTAAATTTAACTTCGGATCTACAATAGCACGCTCTTTTCAGACATCTTTTCTCTTTTATATAGGAAAAATATACTCACGTCGGTGTCCACCACACCCTGATAAGTAGGCCTACACAACGACCACGCTAAACTCTGTATAACGTTGTTTTTTAATACAAAACAAATGTGTATTTTTGTATTTAGAAATAGTATCATATGTTACCATGATATAAATATGTTATTCTAAATACTAAAACATCCTTCTCAAATGTGCTGTGTAGTCTCAACTGACTCACCTGTATGTGATACAGTCTTTGTTGTTTTAGCTTTGTTTACTACACATCACACGGTCCACGTCTTTAGCTCTCTCCCCCACCCCCACCCGCACTATCACCACCCCACCCCGCACTACCCAGCATATTACTAGCTACAGTTGTTGTAAGGGAAATAACAGATTAATGTTCTGTAGAGTCCAGCCAGGAAATGACCAGGATGGCAGGTAACCCAGGAATAAGCCACTCGTTAGACACGACATAGTCTAAACTAAGTTTCTATTGAATCAGTTTGATGTACATTCAGCTTTATCGTGTTTTCCTAACTTATCCCTTAATGAATCTCCGTCACTACATTAATACAAGAAAATGATCGGGTAAAAACACTAGTTTTTATGGTAGAGGATTAAGAATTCATTGTC
This sequence comes from Physella acuta, assembly GCF_028476545.2. NCBI lineage: Eukaryota > Metazoa > Mollusca > Gastropoda > Physidae > Physella > Physella acuta. The sequence continues at coordinate 207,915 of NW_026732412.1, forward strand.
TATTGGATTTAAAATGCTAAATTTTATGAATGATGGTAATACTACTAATAGGTTATTTTTTTTTTTAATTTGGTCGTCGTTGTCATAGTTACCAAAAATGTTAGCAATTTTTTAGTGGAAATGAATATTCGGATTTACCTTAATAGAAGCTGTAAAAAAATGTTTGCTTTCTAGTATTAAAAACGTTTTTAGCGCAATTTCCATTCTGGAGAATTGCGTTTATTAACTCGTCATTTCTGGGAATGGATGGATGGATGGATGAATGTGTGTCCGGGCTTTAAGTCGTATCTCCTCCTCAACGAAGCAATATCGATGAATAGTTCCAAAAGCAATTATGTTAAGCAAGTTACGAGAATGAGCATAGGCCATAAAAATTCCGGGTTTCTTTCATGTATTTCCCGGAAAAGCCAAAAAACCTCGAAAAAATTCAGTTTTTGGCCTATATCTCGGCAACCAGACCACTTAGCGACTTGAAACATGTACCAATTATTCCTGTCATAATTTAGAACAATATTGCCGAAGAAAGTTTTCAAAAATATTCTCTCGTTCGGTCACAAATTTTAAAATTACATAAACACCTACAAACCGATTGTTCTTCTAGCTTGAACGCACCCCAACATTATACGTCAGAGCTATTTTTAGATAACATAAGGAAATTGCGCACAAATGTCACTAGACTTTTTTAATTAACTTGTTTTTTTTAAATTAATTAATTTATTTTTTACCGGCGCCTACCCCCTTGACTTAGTCCTCTTTGCTCCTTATGGAGCATAGGGCCTCCACCATTTCCTTCCATTTCTTCCTATCCTCGGCCATTAATTTTGACATCTCCCAAGACATCCCTATTGGCTTCAGTTCTTCAAGAAGACTCCGCCTCCAGGTCTGTCTTGGGCGCCCTCTCTTCCGCTTTCCCTGGGGGTTCCACTCAAGCGCTTGGCGTGTAACATTTGTGTGAGCCTTTCGCAGTATGTGACCCACCCAGCGCCACTTCCTCCTTCTTATTTGCACACATATAGGCTCCTGCCTAGCTTTCCTCCATAGTTCCAAGTTCGGCACTTTGTCCTGCCATCTCAGTTTCAGTATCTGTCTAAGGCATCTATTCATGAAGGTCTGTATCTTTGCTGTGCTTGCCTTGGAGACTCTCCATGTCTCTGCTCCATACAGCAGAACTGCCTTGACATTAGAGTTAAATATCCCAATTTTTGTGGTAATGGAGATGGCCGAACTTTTCCATATGGGTCGCAAGACTGTGAAAGCGCAGTGGGCTTTATTAACTCTAGCGCGTATGTCCTCCTCTGTGCCTCCCGTTTTGCTGATATTGCTGCCAAGGTAGACAAACTCTAGCACATCATTTACCTGTCTTCCGTCTATTGACACTGGGGCCTCCTGTTTATTGTTAATTCTCATCATTTCCGTCTTTTCTTTGTTGATCTTCAGACCTACGCGCTGCGAGATGGCTCCTAATGCATCAACTTTTTCTTGCATGTCCTGTAGCCTGTGCGAGAGTAAGGCAAGATCATCTGCAAACTCCAGATCTTCTAGTTTCCCAGTGAGTGTCCACTGAATACCTTTTCCAGAACTGGCATAGGCTGTGCGTGTCACCCAGTCGAGAACTACCAAGAAGAGGAGGGGCGACAGCAGACATCCTTGTCTCACACCTGTGTTAACCTGGAACTCTTTAGACAGTTTCCCTGCATGGCTAACTTGGCATGAAAATCCATTGTAAAGTTGCTGGATTATGTCCACTAACTTAGCAGGTACACCATAGTGTCTCAACAGATTCCATATTGTTTGCCTATCCACACTATCAAAGGCCTTCTCAAAGTCAACAAAGCAGATGTAAAGCGGGGCTTGCCATTCTATCGTCTGTTCTACAATAATTCTAAGAGTGGCTATCTGATCTGTACAAGATCTTTCCTTCCTGAATCCTGCTTGTTCCTCTCTTAGCTTAAGGTCAACCGCCTCTTTCATTCTGTCCAAAATAACTCTGGTAAGGACTTTACTTGGTATGGACAACAAGGTAATGCCCCTCCATTTTCCACACTGAGATAAGTCACCGTTCTTAGGCAACTTCACAAGGAGGCCCCTTTTCCAATCGGTTGGGATCTGTCCTGTGTTCCAGACTAAGTTAAGTAATTTATGAAGTCGATTTACTAACCCCTTAACACAAACAAATCAAAATCTTACATACAATGATGGCAACAGAACATTAACAAACACATTAATATCTAAAATACACGATGGCAACACAACATTAACAGACACATTAATATCTAAAATACACGATGGCAACACAACATTAACAGACACATTAATATCTAAAATACACGATGGCAACACAACATTAACAGACACATTAATATCTAAAATACACGATGGCAACGCAACATTAACAAACACATTAATATCTAACATACACGATGGCAACAGAACATTAACAAACACATTAATATCTAACATACACGATGGCAACAGAACATTAACAAACACATTAATATCTAACATACACGATGGCAACAGAACATTAACAAACACATCAATATCTTACATACACGATGGCAACAGAACATTAACAAACACATCAATATCTTACATACACGATTGACACAAAACACTAACAAACACATTAATATCTAACATACACGATGGACACAAAGCACTAACAAACACATCAATATCATATATACACGATCACAACAGAACATTAACAAACACATTAATTCTTACATACACGATGGCAACAGAACATTAACAGACACATTAATATCTTACATACACGATGGCAACACAACATTAACAAACACATTAATATCTTATATACACGATGACAACAGAACATTAACAGGCATCTATTCATTAATATCTTACATACACGATGGCAACAAAACATTAACAGACACATTAATATCTTATATACACGATGACAACAGAACATTAACAGACACATTAATTCTTACATGCACGATGGCAACAAAACATTAACAGACACATCTATAGCATACACACACGATCGCGACAGATATTAACAGACACACCTCTACCAGACGACTACCTCATTCAAGTTCAGACAATCCCAGCCATCACTCACTTTTATTTATTTTCTTCTTCTATTCATCTAAATTAGGGGTCTCCAAACTACGGTCTGCGGGCCGGATGCGGCCCGCGAGGTCCTCTCATCCGGCCCGCGGCGATCTTTTTGTCCACGGAAAAAACGTTTGTTGGTGATGGCTGAGGAACTTTGCCCAGAAAAATCAAAGACATGCCTGGAAGAAACTGGCCCCCGAACTGAAATTTAATAGTTAATACGGCCCTCGGACTGAAAAGTTTGGAGACCCCTGATCTAAATGTTTTTAAATCACGATTACTTAAATATAATGATTAGCATCTGTAAATACTTTAATTCAAAAGTAAATAGTAAAATGTTATATTTTAAAATATATTACATTTGAAAATTAAAATGTTAATTGACATATTTCTCATTCATGTTCTAATGTTTAACGTTTCGTGTTATGCAACTATTGTAAATTTAAAAAAAACGGTTGACACAAGATTTCCATGAAGGTACCCTATCTGAATCTTGTCGTAATGATCCAGCGCCCCTAGAACCTGACGGTGAGGCGTCATCTTGGAAGTAACCTGTGCAGTAAATAATACAACATATATAAATAAAACCTATTTACAGTAAGTACATTTTCGTTGCATCTTTATATGTTACACTCATACTACTCATGTTTTTAATTATTTTTACTCTTTTGTATGTTAGTTACGTATACTATTACTTTACATTGCTTAATTAACTATTCTTTAATCTTCTAATGAGACTATAGGCTCGTCAATGAATTTACATTCAGTTGCTAAAATTATATATACAAATAAATTAACGTATGTAAAAATGAAAGGGTATTTTGGTTTACATTTTGTTCGAGTTACAGTCCATATAATTAATCACATGGGAAATAACTTTAAAAGACCATCTTGAAATTAGTTTAAAACTAATTTAAAATTTTTAACAAAACAGAAAGGGAAAGAAAAAACACTAAATATAATTTATACTATAAATACTAAACTAAAGAAAATGTAAATAATGTTTGTGATCTATATTCATTAGTAATACACATTATTACAAACAAATATTACAAATAATACAAATTATTTTTAAACTGTTTAGTGAATACACGTTTATATTTATTATTATATCGTTTTCAGAAAAAAATATTTTTATGAGTTTTAAAATACAATACGTATCAACATTTGTGCATGGAGCTGAAGAGCCGTATCTTGTCATCAAAAATCCTGAGCCGCAAGTTGCCGACATACACCAATCGTCTGTATTTGACTCCATGCCCAAAATGTAAACAATACATTTCTGTAGTTTTATTAACGAAACGGATGTGACGACATCGGAAGTGTGTTCGAAGTATCTTAGCACCATGTCTGTTTGTTCTTTTTTTTCTTGTCTACTTTAACATACACAACGAGCACTGGAACAGGTCAACCATTATTTGGCCTAGTTACTTTCCATTCCAACAAACCATTGTTCCAAAGGGTTGCAACCTATATAAATAAATAATGGTTAAATATTAATGCTTAGTGAAACACTTGAATTATAAATGTGAATGCTATGATTTTATTTCCTAAAATATAATATCTTTAATTGAGAATTGTAATTGACTTTATGTCTGTTAAGAAAACGTCATTTTGTATTTCCATTTTGCTTTTAATTTAATACATTAGCTATAATAAATGCGCAACTTATAGACGGATGATAATTCAGGTTAATTACTAGTGCCTTGACTACTATCACGTCAACTACTTTTGAAAATTATTTGTTTAAAATAAATTAGCCCATATAAGGCGCCGGTCAGTCGAAACTGACCTCGACTGACCGGCGCCTTATATGAGCTATAAATCGAACAAAAATGTCAACGTAGGAACCTCTTCATAACTCCTGAGGTCGTAGAACGACCCTCGGGCGAATTAATTAAGCATTCAAATTTTCAATGTTTTCGAAAGCCTAAGCGAAGCTGGGCAGCATGCCTAGTAGTTCTATGTATGTCAACGCGCAACTTTCCCTAACTTGAATCACTTACTCATAAGAGCTACGTGGACTCAAGTACAATCTACGGACTTGAACCCCGATTCGAACTTGAGACTTTCAGGTTAAAAGACTAGGCTTAAAATGGAAAACAAATGTGTAGATTCAAGCAATGTTTTAATTTTGAGCTTAGCTCTTGGATACTAGATCAAGCCTTAATATATGTATTGTATACAATATCCAAACTCTACGCACCTTTTCTTTAAATGAAAATAAGTCACATTTTCACATCCAAGCAACATCAATAATTATCACGCATCTTAACACTCACTGTGTTTTTTAAACATTAATTATTGGTTAACAAAAACATGCGCCTCATCTTCTCTTTGGTAAATGATTTAAGTCACCACACCAGACGTCCCTCATACCAAAGTCACACAACCACAGACTGATATGGAAACAGAAACACCAATATCCAAGGGAAACATGTTTTAACAAAATAGTTTTTTTACAAGTCTATAAGAAAGACGCTTCGTAAACTTATAGCTAGTACAAACGTTCAATTATGTGAAGTACATTTTACTTCCATTAATATAGTTATTATGCACTTAATGTTCCTTAATGTTCCTGCTTGTTCCTAATTCCCCACTCCTTAGATACGTCAAGGCTTCCACGTATGTGTAACTTGTAATTTAAGATGATCATAGCTCCATATTAAACAAATACGGGTTATATAACTCAAGCATTTACTTATTAAAATATAAAAACAAGTACCATTTCTTGGTATACTAAACTGAAAAACCTGGACTTGTATTATTTTTTTTCACGAAATTATGTGTTACCCTAACTACGTTGTAGTTTTACATAATGTTCTACTATCTATGCTCAGTAGGCTGATTTCCTTTTCTAACTATTGCACTGTCCTATTCTAGCCAAACTAGTGCCCTACCATAAACACTCTACCATCTTGTCCTAACTATGGAAGATTCAAACATGGTTTCTTTCAGACTTTTTTTCTCCATGTAGGGATGGGCGGGATCTAAATAAATTTACCGAGGTATATATTTTCTATATACATTATGTTTCGTTCGAGGTTGTATCAGGTTATCTGTATATTCGGCACATCGATAACTGCAGTGAGAGGTTAAACAATTGTGTGGTGAATTAGACACCTCAACAGTAGATTACTTGATTGTTAAAGAAGACACCAACACAATCTCAAATCAGCAACTTTAATTTAATGGATCGTAAAACTAAACACTACATGATAGTCTTAGTATGTTCTAAAGAAGACATCAACACAAACTTAACTCAGCAACTTTAATTTAATGGATGGTGAAAGTAAACACAACATGATAGACTTAGTATGTTCTAAAGAAGACATTAACACAATCTCAAGTCAGCAACTTTAATTTAATGGATGGTTAAACTAAACACTACATGATAGTCTTAGTATGTTCTAAAGAACAGGATACATGTGTTCATCAATAGCGGCCAGCCCTAGGGGCCAGCCCTACCACACTTTACAAAACAAAATACGTCTACATCCTCACAAGACTAACTTTATCGTCTTAATTCATTCTCCCGGCCCCAGCTTCACCCTAAGGTAACCCAACCCCTGCCTGACCCCAGCTTCACCCTAAGGTAACTCAACCCCTGCCTGACCCCAGCTTCACCCTAAGGTAACCCAACCCCTGCCTGACCCCAGCTTCACCCTAAGGTAACCCAACCCCTGCCTGACCCCAGCTTCACTCTAAGGTAACCTAACCCCTGCCCGGCCCCAGCTTCACCCTAAAGTAACACAACCCCTGCCTGACCCCAGCTTCACCCTAAGGTAACTCAACCCCTGCCTGACCCCAGCTTCACCCTAAGGTAACCCAACCCCTGCCTGACCCCAGCTTCACCCTAAGGTAACCCAACCCCTGCCTGACCCCAGCTTCACCCTAAGGTAACCCAACCCCTGCCTGACCCCAGCTTCACCCTAAGGTAACCCAACCCCTGCCTGACCCCAGCTTCACCCTAAGGTAACCCAACCCCTGCCTGACCCCAGCTTCACTCTAAGGTAACCTAACCCCTGCCCGGCCCCAGCTTCACCCTAAGGTAACCCAACCCCTGCCTGACCCCAGCTTCACCCTAAGGTAACCCAACCCCTGCCTAACCCCAGCTTCACCCTAAGGTAACCCAACCCCTGCCTGACCCCAGCTTCACCCTGAGGTAACCCAACCCCTGCCTGACCCCAGCTTCACCCTAAGGTAACTCAACCCCTGCCTGACCCCAGCTTCACCCTAAGGTAACCCAACCCCTGCCTGACCCCAGCTTCACCCTAAGGTAACCCAACCCCTGCCTGACCCCAGCTTCACTCTAAGGTAACCTAACCCCTGCCCGGCCCCAGCTTCACCCTAAAGTAACACAACCCCTGCCTGACCCCAGCTTCACCCTAAGGTAACTCAACCCCTGCCTGACCCCAGCTTCACCCTAAGGTAACCCAACCCCTGCCTGACCCCAGCTTCACCCTAAGGTAACCCAACCCCTGCCTGACCCCAGCTTCACCCTAAGGTAACCCAACCCCTGCCTGACCCCAGCTTCACCCTAAGGTAACCCAACCCCTGCCTGACCCCAGCTTCACCCTAAGGTAACCCAACCCCTGCCTGACCCCAGCTTCACTCTAAGGTAACCTAACCCCTGCCCGGCCCCAGCTTCACCCTAAGGTAACCCAACCCCTGCCTGACCCCAGCTTCACCCTAAGGTAACCCAACCCCTGCCTAACCCCAGCTTCACCCTAAGGTAACCCAACCCCTGCCTGACCCCAGCTTCACCCTGAGGTAACCCAACCCCTGCCTGACCCCAGCTTCACCCTAAGGTAACCCAACCCCTGCCTGACCCCAGCTTCACCCTAAGGTAACCCAACCCCGACCTGACCCCAGCTTCACCCTAAGGTAACCCAACCCCTGCCTGACCCCAGCTTCACCATAAGGTAACCTAACCTAGTTTTAAGTGCCCCATACCCAGAAGAAAAGGTTCTGAAAACAACCAGATCAGCACTATGTATATCAAAGCTTTCATTCCAGTCATCTTCTTGCCAATCAGAGTACACACTGACCACACTCACCAAGAAAGCTGGCACATCAACTTGAGCATAGGACCTCATTACTGAAATACTAGTTGCTATTTAACTCAAGAACTAATTGATTAAAACCTTCAAGACACATTATTCATTGTCATTGTTTATTGTTTTGATGAACCAGAACATGATTGGCCTTGAAATGGTGTAAAAAAAAACGTGTCTAAAGGGTATTTCCAGACTGTGAGATAAATGGATGCTTTTCCCATCTTAGCCAAAACAAACAGAAAAATACAGGACTCTGGTCTTCAACAACGTTCCCAAATTGATAGCAAATTTGCTATCAAGCTCAGAATGCTACCTGTGTTGGCGTGTGTGGCCATTAACACATTAGTTATGTCTTTAATAAATTATCGGAAATTTTCCCCCTTGAAGCAATGCCGATTGCAGACTGTTTCAAGGACTACTATATTGGCAGACCACAACGTAGACGTCGGAGACAACCTATTTCCATTTGATATGTGGAACATGCACAAACGTGCTGAAGACAATAATATGCCAAAGTCAAACAACTCATTTGAAAGCTGGCACAGAAGTTTCCAGTCCAATATGTGATGTTGCCAACCATGAGGTTTATTGTACACAGATAAATTCAGGTCACTGTTTACCAAAACAGAAAAAAATATATATTGATAGCATGGACACCAGCAGGGCCGGCGCTACCTATAAGGCGAACTAGGCGGTCGCCTAGGGCGCTATCCGAAAATGTGTAATCGCCATTATTTAAAAGTATCTAATAATTGATTACAGGGATTATATTATATAAACTCTATATAAAATAATATACAAAAGCTTAGCGATCTATTTCGGCGCCCAGGACGATCTATCAATTTTCCTCCCCGTCCTCATATTAGGCCTATATATAACTATATATTCGCGTTGGTGAAAATGCCCCCCCCCCCCCCCCTCCATCATTTGGAAAGGTCGGGGTGCTTTTAACCAGTCAGTTTGCCTTTTTATTTTGGTGTCTCAGAATTGATATAGAAAACAATTAAATAGGCCCATAATGCCAAGCAGCAGTTACCGTTCTTTATTTCGACTGTATAGGCCTGTAATTCAGTAGTTAGCTTTTTATATTATTATCTACCACGTTTGGCGCCCCACCCGCCCTCCCCTATACACGCCTCTGTTAATATAATAAAATAATTATTGTATGTAATCTAAATCTTTTGATTCCGAACATTTTAGACGATTGTCTAATTTTAATGTTGATTTAGTGATCGCTCTAGCGCATGACGCGATGTTGTAAAACACGAGCAATTTTGATTTTTAATAGGGTTGTCAGCCTCACTTTCTCTTACTTTGAGCTAGAAATCTCGTTAGCCAGGGAGACATTTAGATTTCCATACTAAATTAAAAGTTGGCACCACAAGATCCTAAACAGAATTTCAAAGTAGAATTCTACTACACCGTCTTGGATATAGGTATGCAGGCTTTGAAAGAGAGGTTTCTACAATTAGAACAACATAGTATTCTATTTGGTTTTCTTTATGATGTATCCAATATCAACAAAAGGACAGCTGCTAACGCTAATAAAGATATTGATGATGATCTTTGAAATAATGTTTTTGCTCCTTGCTAGCAGAGTTTCTCCCAGGCATCTAATCCCCCCCTCCCCCCAAGAATGTCCACCGAAGAATGTCATCGCTAGGAAAATTATTTTTGGAATTATATGGCTGTTTACTAATGCAGTCTCAATTAAAACATCACTAAATCAGTCCTCAAGTAAATTAACATCAGAACAGTCTTCTGTTTCCCAGGTTTTAAACGTGCACAATATGAACGGAAGAAAGTGATACACACCTTACCCCCCCCCCCCCCCACACTCAACCGGACTAGCGGATATATCATTCTCAAGGTAGGCCTAGCGTACTCTCATCGCCAGGAGTGAGTTTTCTGTCATGGAAAGTTTTGGACTGATAGATCAGTATGAGTATAAAAGAGACCCTTACCCCACGGTCGTTTCTATTTATGTCCACGGGTGGCTATAATGTAAACGTTTGACTTCGCAGCTAAAGATGGAGCACAGTACGCTAAGCAGTCAAACGAAACCGAGTTGGCACACTGTATTTTAGTCTAGTTCTTAGGTAATTTTGTTTTCTCCATTTAATTACTACATATGCAATTGATGTTCATGTCTTTAATGCTGTGTAAAACCATCAAATACATTATTATTTACTATTTTAAAGGATTAAAACAATTGAATTAATAAAACAAATTTAAATAAATAAATAAAATGTTTGAGGACTGCTATAGTTATATTTATTTGAAAGGGAAGCATGTTTGATTTGATGTGTCTCATTGTAATAACATAACTTTTCCTGTTGATTAAACTTTGTATTGTTTAAATTCTCTGTAATCCCAATTTTTTTTCAGCTCTACTTAGAAATCCAAATCCCCCCCCCTCCTCAGCCCACCACGCCGATGGAAAAAAAATATCCCTTGAATCACCATTGAAATACACATTTGCATGGTCATGTTGTTGTTTTATTGTTGTTTTTTTTTTATATTTAGACGTTTTGTATTAGATGTATGTATATTTAAACCATCTTAAATGAATAAAAGTAGGCTACCAGTAAGAAATAAATATTACTATTGTAAATATGTATCACTCCTCACAAGCCGATGATGAAAACTGTAATACTAAAGCAAACACGCAAGGCAAACTGACGCTGCAAATGACTTGTCTGAGGCGGTGGGAAATATGATAAGTATATGTTTTTAAATTATAAACTATTGCTGTACTGAAATTTCCATTTGTAGACTTTTGATTTGTTTAGTTAATCTGTAATAAAAGTCGACTGTTCGTCAATGTGTTAAAAATTTATTCTTCAGCCGTAACAAATAAAAATACGTTTATGTATACAAACAACATTATGTACGTAACTGACATGTTATACAAGAAAAAAAAAGCTTTCAGCCGTCAAACAAAAAGCGGATCTTCCTTGAACACGTCGGGGGAAATTTCTGACCGTATCGTTTCTTCAGATGATAAAGTAAAGTCAAAGTTTCCCTTTCAAACCTGACGGTCTATGGGGCAAGTGAGGTAGAGTTCACTTGTTTCTGTGACCTCGGCATATGAAGAGATAGTGTGGTCAGCACTATGCCCAGCCGCCTTTACTTTCCCTAACGTGAGTTAGGTACCCATCAGAGTTGGGTGGACTCAGGGTCGGTCTACTGACTTGAACCCGGATTCGAACTCGAGATTTACCGTTTAGCAGTCCAGCTCTCTACCGCGAGACCACTCCGTCCCATTTTCTTTTTTTTTTTTTTGCTTTTTTTTTCATCTTGTAAGGTCTCAATAGTGTTGTAAGGCGAGAGACGACGAGATTTCATTCAATAAAACTCAGCACACCTGTTTACCATATTAGATGTATTATGAAAGATTTAACATGTGTTGTGTACTTTTAAATGTGAATAACTTGATATGCTCCTCTTTTAACATTATAATGTGCCGAAATGGTAGTAGGAGAAGCATCTTTAAATTACTGTGTTACGTTGTAATTCAGTATTAATTAGACAATAAATATGTGTAAATATATTTCAAAGTTTCGGTAATTGTAAATAGGATGACGTTTCAGCATATTTTATTGTAGTTCTATAGTTATATGAATGTTTACACGCAACTTTCCCTAACTTGAATCAAGTACTCATAAGAGCTGGGTCTACGCAGGGACAATCTACGGACTTAATCCCGTATTCGAACTTGAGACTTTCAGGTTAGAAGTCATAAACTCTAAAATTCGACCTCAACATCACATGCCAATTACCTAATTAAGTAGTCTTTATACTGTATTACAATTATAACCTTCTTTATAACATTGTTCTTTTTTTTAATACAACAAAAAATATATTTTTGTATTTAGAAATAGTATCACACTTTACTCAGTATTAAAATTGTTAACTTCATCTCTAAGTTACTGTTTATTCTCCACTGACTCACCTGTATGTAATACAGTCTTTGTTGTTTTAGCTTTGTTTACTACATAGAACTATGTCCTTGTCTTTATATCTCTCCCCCACCCCCAATACCAACATATTACTAGCTACAATTGTTGCAATAAAAATGACAAATTACATTTTTTTTCTACGCTCCCTGTAATAAATAACGGTAGAATTGACGTATACCACGAAAAACATCAGACACCTCATATAAGCTTACTGAAACAGTACTCAAGTTTTTTTTTTGTATTTTAGTGTCTTTTTAGAAAACCAAAACTGTGTAACGTAACAGCACTTAGGTTTATAGTCACGAACACACACACACACGCACACATACACACACACACACACACACTGACACTTGTGCACACACAAACACACGGACCGAATTGCAAAACGTTAAAAATTGTCAACAATCTTGATTTTATTTTGTTCTCACAAGAAGAGCATGTCTATTGTGTTCCGTATACGATAAGTATAGCAGGGAAAACTGTTAACATTGATTAAAATTGTGTGCACGATTACAGTTGATATATATATATACTATGCATAAGAGAGAGTATAAAGGAACCCTAAATACAAACAATCACTAAATGAAATATCAGTAGAATTAACATATACCTAGAAAAAAATATTTGACACTCCATACTTTGTTCATTTCAATTATAAAGAGAAAACTATAGATATCCTAATAGCCCAACATAATCATAAAAAAATAAGCCATCAAACACTTGAAAAACCAATGCAGCAAAACCAAATACACCTCAATAAGTAAACATTGCAGCACAACTAACATCGTCAGCAAAAAAGTGGAACCTAAGCTCGACACAACAAGACACCGCAAGCAACAAAAGTAACAGAGCACAACGACAACGGCCACTAGCAAACCTCAGTAAGATGTGTCTAATCCAGGGGTCGGCAACCTTTTGAGCCGAAAGAGCCAAAAGTTACAATTTACAACATTACCCGGTTTTTAAAGAGCCACTAACATTTTATGTCAATAGTATATTTGTTTAGGAATATATATATATATATATATATATATATATATATATATATATATATATATATATAATCCTAAACAAATATACTATATTTATATATATATATATATATATATATATATATATATATATATATATATATATATATATATATATATATATATATATATATATGTGTGTATATAATTTAAAATAAATAGCTTTGAATATATGAAATAATCTCATTTAAATTTGTATTGAGAAGATCTACTATGTAGTCAGAGTACTTGCATTTGTTTTGAATAGCTCAAATCTCTCGGTGAAAACATCCTTCATTTTGTTTATATTAATGCTGAAGTGATTGAATAGTGTCATTGGTTTTATAACGATATTTTTTTTTTCAGATTTTTTCGTAATTAAGTAATTTACCGCTCATCATATATTCAACAAAAAAGTATTTTTTTTCGAAACAAACCACTACATTAAGCAAGACATAGGCTGAGAATCCTTTCAGTTTTACACTTAGCTGGTTTAGTTTTTTTGTGATATCCACTATGAAGTTAAATGTTTCAATTCGGAATGGACAATGTAATAGGAAGTACACTGAGATAGGGAGTAACTAAATATTTTAATAGAATAGTGAATGTTTATTGTTTATATCTATTTTTATATAGTTTATTACCGAGTGTTGCAGACTAATATTTTTATGAGTTTTGAAAATAAAATAATTATTAGTATTTGTGCATGAAGTTGAAGAGCCGCAACTGGACACCAAAAGAGCCGCATGCGGCTCGCGAGCCGCAGGTTGCCGACCCCTGGTCTAATCCAAAAGATACACAACCACAGATAGCTATAAAGCTGTTAATTACTTAATTACTTGTGTATTAACTAATATAAGAGTTATAAATAAAACATATTTATTGTATGTACATTACGTTGCATCAACCTATGTTAAACAGTAACACGCACGTGTCTTGTTTATATTTTTTATACACTATTGTATGTAAGTTATTTATAACATAAGTTATGTATACTATTACTATCACTTGTTTAACTGTTCTTTAATTTTCTAATGAGATTCAATGGAATTACATACAATTACTGAAATTATGCATACATATAAATTACCGTCTGTTTAATCTAGCTAGAAGGTAATACTACTTTGCTGTTTATATGTACTTATTACTACCTATATAATAAATTATAGCTAACATGGGAAACAACTTTAAACAACCATTCTTAAAATTATTTTCAAATTATTTTCAAATTTTAAAGAAAACAAAAATGAAAAAAAAATAAATAAATCATATTTATTATAATGCATTTTGAATTTATAAAAATTAAACATTTCTTTTTTATTAATTCATAAGTTGTATAAATTATATTAATAACATTTTATTCTAAAAACATTAGTGTTTTTTAAATACAACATTTTACAAGTTATGAACATTCCACGTTCGTAGCACTTGTAACGAAATTGTCTCTTTCGGCATAAATTTGTTGCGTTATAAAGAAAAAATACACACATTGTTAAGTAAACCATCTGAAAATATGCTTCACGTTATAAAGTAATATTGCTACAAGTAGTGATAATTTAACTTGAACAGTACTTTATATTGTTTTGGACTCTTTCGGCATAATTATATTTTGCGTTTATACACACATTGTTAAGTAACCCATCTTAAAAGAATGTAAGTAGGCTACAAGTAAGAAAGAAGTATTACTATTGTAAATCGGTATCAGTCCTCACTAGCCGATGATGAAAACTGCAATACTAAAGCAAACATGCAATAAAATAAAGAATAAAATAATAAATTTTAAAAATTAATTACAAAATCAATAACAGGGACGGATAGATGTAGATGCTTGGATGATCATAATGAAAGTTTTTTTTTTTCTTCGTATTTTTACTGAACTCACTTATTTCATTAAATATGATTTGCACCATTCCGACATCAGATAAAAGTATATCTCACAATTTAAATCAATTTAAATCAAACTAACATCACTATTTACATTTAGATGGTCCACTAATGTATCTGACTCCCCCTTCCCATTCACCACCATCCATGTATTTATATCCCTCTTCCTCCCGACTTTTATGTATTTTTCATAAAGTGAGCTCATACTTCAAACAACTAAAATACTGAATAATGTGTACACCCCGGTATGAGAGTCAAATAAATAGCTATCAATGTAAATCTACAACAGTCCTCATATGTCAAATGATGAGCATAGTTATGCGCTAGCAGAAAAAAATCGGGACATATAACACTAAATAAGGAAAACGATGTTTTAAGAATCACTATTGTACAGGTAAGTATATAATAAAATCTATTTTAAACTAACGTATATAATTAGTTGAATTTTATTACGGCAAGTTAATTGGGAGAGTCTTCGATGTTTATACATCCACAATAATACATTACAAGTTGACAATTTGAAAACATGAAAACTTCAGCACATTAAACATGGACTTGTTGAAATATCGCTTAAGCAAACTATAAACATTGAATGCATGAGACAACGAAAATGTAACATATTACACTACTATAACAACAAGATGCCCGAATATCTTTGATTACAATGGCCTTATTCTAACAGAAATTATTATTTGGATGTCTAAATTCAATACCGTCGTTTCTAGACACTTAGCGTAAATCAGACAGTAGTAGCGTTGTATAACATAATACAATGCTCTTGTAGTGTATAGGAAAATATTGTTACGTTTTGTGTAGAACGGTGGAGCACAATGTATTCTTACAACATACGTCACACAAAATGTATGACTACAACATATATCCGACACAATGTATGACTACATCATACGTCTCAAAATGTATGACTAAAACATATATCCTACACAATGTATGCCTACAACATACGTACCAAAAATGTAAGACTACAACATATGTCCAATAATACGTGTGCCTACAAACAAAGGTCCCATAATATGTATGCCTACAAACATATGTCCCATAATATGTATGCCTCAATATATGTCCCTTAATATGTGTGCCGAAAACATATGTCCCATAATATGTATGCCCACTACATACATACAATAATATGTGTGCCTACAACATACGTCCCATAATATATGTGCCGACAGCATATGTCCCATAATATTTTTGCCTACAATATATGTACCATATTATGACAGACTATAACATATGTCCTATAACATGTGTGCTACAAAATACATCCCACACAATATATGTGCCTACAACATATGTCCTATTATATGTGTGCCTTTAACATATGTCCCATAATATGTGTGCCGATAGCAAATGTCCCATAATGTGTATGCCTACAACATACATTCCTGCTGGACACTTACCCCAGCCATCTTTGATAAAACATGAGCTTCTATCAACATTCAAGACATTACATTAACTGTCATTAACTGTCACAGTAATTGTTCCCTTTAATACCCCGACCTTCTACAATGTTGTTCACTCTACAGTCGGCTAATGTTCTGTAGAGTCCAGCCAGGAAATGACCAGGATGGCAGGTGACCCAGAAATAAGCCACTCGTTAGACACGACATAGTCTAAACTAATTTTTTTTCCAATTAATCTCCGTCTCTACGTAAATACCAGGATATGACCAGTACGTTTGTACCAGTGTTTCTTTCAGTCAACTCCGCCCCCTCAACCTCACGAACAAAATTAAAAAAAAAGTTTCTAAATGCTTTAGCCAGTGTCTGCTCTAATGATGGTTTGGAGTGTCTCTCGGTAGTTTCAAGTATCCTGGAGAAAAATGCCTGAAAACAACATGACTTGCACTATGTAAATCAGTGCTTGCACCCCCGTCATCTTCTTACCAACCTGAGTGTATACTGGCCACACTCACCAAGAAAGCTGGTACATCAACTTGAGCATAGGACGACATATTCTGAAATACTACTTGCTATGTAACTTAATAATTAATTGACTGAAACCATCAATACACATGTCTATTGTCCTGGTTTATTGTGTTAATGAACCAGGACATCAGTTCCAGAATAGCCGTTACATGAAGCCAACAATATCTTTCTATGATGGTGGTACGATAATGTTAACATAAATGCGCGATAATAAAATGATATTTTTTTGAATATATAGATTAATGGTTTCCAGCAATCGGCGTAATAAGTAAACTAAAGCTAATTAACTTTAATTATTTTAATGTTAATTAATGAGACACCACTACCATGTTACACGCCAATGAATTTTATTATTACCAAACTACATACCAGATGTTTTCTACAACTTTACTGTCAATGCTAATACAGAAAATGTCAGTATAGTAAACGTAACTCATCTTGACAAGTGATTTACTTAATTCATATAAAGACATGCTTTAAAGGAGTTGGCAGGGAATTATCTCCATGTGATCTAAACTATGAAAAAGTCGTCATTGATTTTCTTTACTTAACTATTTATATACGGTATTGCCCTATACACTCCAGTTTACAAAACACATGAAAACGTTTTCCTATAAACACTGTTCAAACTAAAAATTGACAATACATCCATCTGGTGTCCATTAACATAAAATATGAAAAAGATGGCTTAGCTTTAAGATTCACACAGTTGTGACAATAACACACTCTGTACCTCTCAATCCATGGGCATTTTATAATGTTGCTATACGAGTCTCATTCTATACAGACATTATAAAGTTACCGTAAACTCTCAGCCCTGTTTACGCACTAAATTTGAGAATGTAGCGTAAATGTTACATCGCCATAAAATATACTAATGTTGCTCTAAGCTTTTTAACATATGATAGATATATTAACGTGCAATAAAACTTGGTGTTTAAAATAGAGGTGCCTCACAAAATTGACATGTGTTTTATTACTTCCCTTATTCAACTTTAATGGAGTAAAGGGATAAAACTTAAACATATCAACAAAACTAAGTATTAAAATTAAGATCATTCACATAATATATGATAGGTTAACTCTACAAACATGCCAAACAAAATAAATTATTGTTAACAGTAAGATCGTGCAACAATTTTTTTGTTTCTAAATTTTTTTTTCCCAAAAAAATTAATAAAAATAAAACGTCTTAGATATGTTACAAATAATTTCTTAGACGTTTAATATTTGAAGATTTAATTTTCCACGAACGTCTTATAAAACTAGTATTATTCTTATTATGTGTGTGTACAGAAGCGCACAATTAATTGAACATTACCAAAAGTATGGCTATTCTTATTACGGATTAAAGTAACTGTTGAGAGGTCACAGCAGCCCGTCTTTATAAAAATATGCTTAAATTTGTTATTGGTTTTCTTTCCTTAACAATATTTTCTTTCTTTAATTCTACTTATGTTATCTTTCATTTACTTAGTAAGTTTTAAACAGCGTATTCAAGTCGGTAAAGATTATGGTTACTAAACTGTTAAGAGTATCAGAAAAATGTATGTACTTTGTATGTTGTAATTGCAATTTTTGAATAACATGAGCTGAGTTAAAAATTTAAAACCATTGAGTTTACGAATTAATTAGATGTTCATGTTACCTATTAAATTTCCTAATATGATGATGTCATCAATAACTCTTACATAAACAAAACATCATGGGCTGTTCAAAACTCTTAGTTACGAAATACACAAAGAGGCGTAGCGATGGGGGGGGGGGGGGGGGGCAAGGGGGGACGGACATATGTCCCTGGGCGCCGATTAGGGGCGCCAAAATGGTTGATAAAAAGAAATCGAAAGTTTAAGGGGGATGAAAATCAAAAGTTTTAGGGGGGGGGGGTGCAAATCGAAAGCTTGAGGGGGGATGCAAATCGAAAGTTTGTCCCGGGAAGGGTAGCTACGCCTCTGAATATACAGTAGCAAAGTTTCCAACAACACGACTTAGCTTTACAAAACCATTTTTGCCCTACATTCTATATTTCTTATTCCATACACAATGTAACAGTTTTGCCCTGTATCTGTAAACCTACAGAAAATATTTTGATTTTAAGCTTGTGTTTTTAAATTGAAGATGTGAAAAACATTTTAGCATCGTGCTAGTTACATCCCATTTATATAATCATTTATGCCAAGGGATGCTACCTGGACATGCAATGAGACGTATTAATTAGTAGTAAACAAAATGAAAATATCCTTTGTTAAATTAATATTTTTACTTCCAAAAGTAATGTTGCACATACTAATGTATGCTTAATACTTTAAAAATATGTTTATGCTTTATTTAAAGTAAAAACAATGGGGTTATATCTTAAATAATATGTAAATTAGTAAATATTCAGATCAATCAGCACTCTAATTATATTTCCCATTTAAAGTCTAAACTTGTGTGCAATACCATATATACTTACCTGGCACA
This sequence comes from Physella acuta, assembly GCF_028476545.2. Lineage (NCBI taxonomy): Eukaryota > Metazoa > Mollusca > Gastropoda > Physidae > Physella > Physella acuta. Next base: position 227,327 of record NW_026732412.1, read on the forward strand.
GGAGGCACCTAGATCACCAAAGAGGTCGTTCTGGCCTTTTCGCTAATATCAAAGTGTAGTACCTGTTCTTGATTCTGCACTGGTCGAGTCGGTAAAGATCATGGTTGCTAAACCGAAAAGTCTCGAGTTCGAACCCACGGGCAGATGAGGCTCGTTAGCTGGGGGCAGCCACTCTTCTGGGAGAGACAACTCCAAAATTAAACAACTGCTGCCTTGTAGATTGTTCTTGGTTGGACAAAGGCTATGGAAGCAAATCCAAAAAGAAAAGCAGGTTGAAATAGGAGTCAATGGCCTTAATGGCGCATAACCAGTTGACACGTAACGCTTAATTGTGTTGGAGGCGTGGTCGAGTCGGCAAAAAGCTCATGGTTGATAAATTCGAACAAAGACTCGAGTTCAAATCCACTGGCAGATACATCTCGATCCCCTTCAACACTAATAATTAAGTACGAAGAAGAAGAAGAAAAAGATTCTGCACTGATCATAGCCATTAGTTTAGTCGGCGTTCTTTAGGGTCGATTGCCGGGTCAAATAAACTCAACTCAACATGCAAACCAAGACCGTTTAGGAGTTCCCTCGAACGCTCTAAGATCTCGAGAAGAGCCACCAAGTACTAGTACTTTGGTGGTTTCAATGTATGAGTGGCTAATCATCTATTTCGATTTTTCAGCTAGACGACGCCTACCTAGGAGTAATCTTAGGTAGACTGTTCAGTCACGACAACATCGAACTACGATAATCTCGACGAACTGAGCACGAATATTCATCTCAAAACTAACTTAAATCATTACCTAAATAAACAATCCCACCAACGCTACTATGTGACACACAACTTGCGTTTTCCAACACACGATTACGCCATCTACCAAGAAGCAACGAATCAAATCTCAAACACTCTAAAACAATATACTTTCAACTCATGATAATCTCGAAGACCTATACTCAAATATCAACTCGATCACTCAAATGTTCATATCGTCTGTATTTCGCTCAATGTCCTAAATGTCAACAATGCATTTCTGTAGTTTTATTAACGACACGGATGTGACGACCTCGGAAGTGTGTTCGAAGTATATTAGCACCGTGTCTATTTCGTTTTGTCTACTTAACAAGCCATGGTTTTTAAAATACAACACGGGCACTGAAACAGGTCGACCATTGATTTCGCCGAGTTACTTTCCATTGTAATAAGTCAATGTATTCAAGGGATGCAACCTATACAAATAAATAATTGTTAAATGTTTATGTTTTGTGAAACACTTGAAATTTAAATATAAATAGTATCGTCTTACTTGTTTAGAAATAATAACTATTACTGAAAATTGGAATTAATTTTATGTCGTTTAAAAAGGCTCATTTATTTTATCCATTTTGCTTTTATATGAACGCAATAGCTATAAAAAGTGCTCAACTTATAGATAGTTGATATTTCAGATAAATTATTGCTCTTTTGCCAGGGTCGAGACGTTCTCTCGAATGATGAACCATAGAGGCCGAAGCCATGGAGACAATAGCGATCAGAAATTCCATAGTAACAGGGTCTCAAAAAGATGGGAATCAAGAAAATTTGGAGGCTGTCGACGAAACAATAAATGCTATTCTTCAAGATAACACTAGTTCAGAAAACATAACGAAACCGCTAAAGAAAATTAAAAGCTCACAAAGTATATCAGCAACAAAGGTATCAGGTCAACTGTCATATAGTCAAGCAATCAGTTCAAGTAAAAATCAATTACCTACAGTAAAGCCACCTCAAAGGGTCGTGACCAGGGCCCAACGGGATAGCAAACCAGCGGCTGGAAAGTTTGGCGTTAAAAGACCACCACCATCCAGCCCTCCAGAAACAGATGTTCGAAAGAAAACCCCAAATAATTCATGCTAACTCTGGCAACATTGAACATCAGGGGGGCTAGGGACAAACACATTATATAAACAACATAATAAATAAACACAATATTGACATCCTACTTTTACAGGAAACTAACATTGGAACTACAGAAGAAGCAAATAAACTAGATGCATAATTAATATCGACAGTCTCAAGCTAAACATCACTCGATCAGCCCTCAAGTAAATTAACATTTTAGAACAGTCTTCTGTTTCCCAGGTTTTTAAAAGTGCACAACCTGAATGGTAGGAAGAGATACACACCTCACCCCCCCCCTCTCTCACACACACACACTTCCCCCCACTCAACCGGACTGGCGGATTTTTCAAGGTAGCGTGACCTCTTTGCCAAGGGTCAATTTTATGTCATGGAAAGTTTTGGAATGATGGATCAGTATGTGTACTGCAGAGACACTTCTCCCAAGGTCGTTTCTATTTCTGTCCATGGGCGGCTACAATGTGAACTTTTGACTCCTCAGCTAAGGACAAAGCACAGTAAACTAAGCAGTCAAGAGAAACCTAGTTTGCACACCTTATTTTAGTCTAGTTCTTATGCCATTTTATTTTTCTCCATTTGATTATTATATATGCAATTGATGTTCATGTCTTTGATGCTGTGTAAAATCTATCAAATAAATAAGTATTACTGAAAAAAAAAAAAAAAAAAAAAAAAAAAAAAAAAAAAATGAAGCATCCTTTGCAATTTTTTTTATAATCAAATACATGACATCATGTAAATATTCATTAAGTACATTTGCAAAACCTTTCGTTTTCATTTGGTGTTCAAAATTATGTTAAAAAATTTGATGTTGATGTACTTGTTTTAATTGCAAATAAAAGTATTTAAAAAAATGAAGTTATTGAAATTAACTAATTAACCAACTGTTCTGATATTCAGGATTACCTACAAAAACTTACAGGTGCAAGATCGGTACCAAGAGTGTTTATCAATCAGAAATTTGTTGGGGTTGGAGATTATGTTGATGCTGAAGATACAAGTGGAGAACTGAAGATATTGCTGAATGCATGAATAAGGAAACGTCTTTTATAGTCATTTCTGTTTTATAAATATTATGGCAAGGGATATTATAATCAGTTGAATGAAACTTTTAAAAGTTTTATCTTTATAAAAAAATTATTCTGACACATTGAATGTTTGTCTACTTAAAGCTGGCCTTATGTGGTTAAATAATGCCTTCTGCTATAAAACCACATTATTTCAATTTTTTTAAAGTTCCTCCTTGCAAAATCTTTCAGGGTAAAATAATCTTTATCTTATGATATTTATGAATAAACATACAATAAGTGTCTGTGTGCAATTGTTCCATATTTAAAATATCATAATCTACAGAAAAATAAATTATACCTCTAAATATTTTTAGCTAATAATTTACTGTTGTAGATTTATGTTTATTTTCTCTCTAAACATTTGCATTCAAACATTTTCAATATGTTGGTCATTATGATTATGTTGTCACTGACTACCGCCTCTAAATTTTCACACGTCTAGATAGATGTCACACTTATTTATTGCATATTTTATCACATGATTTACAAATCTTCGTCTTAATGCATTAAAGCAATAGGAACTAAAAAAAAAAAAAATCAAATGTATACTATAGCATTTCGATGCTTTGGATTTTCCATTCGGATTAATTTGTGATAAAAGTTCACTGATTGTCAATGTGGAAACAAACTATACTTCAGCTTTATCATATAAAAATAATTTTAGATACAAACATTATTTTGTACGTAACTGATAATAATTAGACAATAAATATGTATACATATATGTTAATGTTTCGTTAGTTGTGAATAAGATGTCGTTTCAACATCTTTTATTGTTGTTCTATAGTTCTATGTATGTCAACGCGCAACTTTCCCTAACTTGAATCAGTTACTCATAAGAGCTACGTGGACTTAAGTACAATCTACTGACTTGAACCCCGATTCGAACTTGAGACTTTCAGGTTAAAATACTAGACTTTACGTGGAAAACAAATGTTTAGATTCAAATAATGTTTTAATTTTGAGTTTAGCTCTTGGTTACTAGATCAAGCCATAATATCTGTATGGTATACATTATATGTGCAATTGGACATATGCATATCAGTTGGAGCCCAAAAAATGTCTAGCTAAATTAGAGATTAAATATACATCTAGTCATTTCAATTTGAATTACTTTTAACTTGAAGCAATATATTTTGATAAATCAAGTTTTGACCAGACTGGTACTTATAGAGTGAATAAACACAATTACACTCTAAGGTAATACACGATTTATAGTCGGTCAAACTCTAAGCACTTTTTCTTTAAATGAATAAAAAACAAGTCATTTTTTAAAAGGCAATATTTGTTCTTCATCTTCTGCTTTCTTTTTACAGTTTGTACCCGACTGGTACATACAGAATGAATAACCCTTTCATGACCACAATGAAAGCAGGCATCATTTCAAATATATGTGCACATATTTAGTAGTAAAATGACACGTAGATTTTAAAAAAATGTTAACGGTTTTCTGATATCTTAAATAGTTTTTGAGATACAGCATGGGACATATATTTTCCCTATGGCCCTCAAGGGAAAGCTATCGAAAATAGGTTGTGTTATGTGCTATATCAAAATGTGTATTCGAAAGGTGATCAAACGTGTGTTTGTTGTTCTGGTACATTGAAAACTAAAAATATCAGTAATGAGAACACATGTATGTCTTTATGAGTGTATAATCATCTATGAATGAAGCTTTTGGAAGCAGTTACGTGATGTAATATTCGCGAATATGGCAGACATCACACATATTGTCATCTCAATCTTTTCCCTTGCCCATTGTGCATAACCAGGGGCGTAGCGAGGTGGGGTGCGGAGCGCACCGGGTGACACCATTTAGGGGGGGGGGGGTGACACCAAGGCAAAAATAGCAAAATATATAGAGAAAAACTAGAGGGGGGGTGCAAATCGAAAATTTGAGGGGTGGGGTGCAAATCGAAAGTTTGAGGGGGGGGGGGTGCAAATCGAAAACTTGAAAGTTTGTCCCCAGGAAGGGTCGCAACGCCTCTGGGGGGGGGGGGGGGGTGACACCATTAAGTGCCGCACCGGGTGTCACCCGACCTCGCTACGCCACTGTGCATAACTCCTGCGTTTTTCTTCATTTGATTCATCGACTTGTGTTCAGGTTGTGAGGTTGAAGTGAACTTCTTACATCTACAACCAGGTCTTGAAGTGATATTTCTTTCATGTAATCCCTACATGGGAGCTCTCGCTATCACTTGCATATATCCAAGCTTGGTTTTGCATTGCAGCCAGGCTTGAATTCTTGTTAAGTGTGTGTTTAAAAGCTTTTTTTACTTAAAATCTATCTTTGCATCAAATAATCAACATATGAAACATGGAGATCAGGTTCCGTGAACTAGTAGTCTTCAAATTTAGAAGTACATGGTATCCCATCACAAGTTTCATTCTAAAAAATCTACATGTGTCTTGCGAATGAGTTTAAAATGAAACACTTACTGTTTACAATTATCAATAATCAGAGCTACCAAACACTCAAAAATAACATTGGGATCTTAATTACAATCAACATTTATTGTAAATTTCCCATAACCATAGCCAAAAACTTGTATTTGAAAGTGTGTTTCCAGAAGCCTCTAGGTGAAAACAATATCTTGCTTCAATCTCCTTTTTCAAATCTCACGAGGACGTTTGATTGTTCGTTGGGCAAATGATGTTCTATTGATGACAATGTAAAGTGTAAGCTTTGGGTCTAGGACATTACCCCTCCCCCGTCAAATACTCACCCCCCCCCAATGTTGAAGAACCCTGCCCTTAATCCCAAATTCCAACAATATATCTAACTCTAACACCGTAACATGAGCCCTAACCTAATCATAGTCCCAATTTATTCATAATTAGACATTGGGTAATTGCTCCGAGATGGAAATATCGGGTGGGGGGTGTGTCCGAGTGGTAATTGTCACTATTAACGCTCATAAGGGAGAAAATCTAGTGTACATCCTATATTTTTTGAGCGGGGTGTTCTAAAAGCCATATACAAGATTACATGTATTTTACGAAATGACAGCGCGGTATGTTCAAAAATACTGATTGGCTGCGCGACCATGCAGATGATATGGAATATTAGTCTATATAGCATGTGAGATTGGTGATGTATGCAATGTATGCAAAATAGAATGACTAGAATGAGGTGTAGGCTTTATCACTGGTGACGATCTGTTCTGGGACTTGACAGGTTTTTCTATTATATCTTCTCCCCTCTTTTATCGACATTTTTCTACATAAAACTAACATCTTTTTCATCAAAAAGCAAGTTGTTTTCATCGTCAATATCGTCTATAAACAGTATTTGCTCAGTATTGTGTTCAGTGATAGTAAAAAAAAAGCTCTGCCCCGATATTTATTTAACTGCCAAAACACAAGCTTAGCGACATTGTAAAAAAAGCTCCCTTCCGGACCGAAGGGACATATATGTCCCAAGCAAAACAAATTACTCTTAAAAAAAAAAAACAAGTGAAAATGTTAGGAAAAACAAATGTAAATATAATACGTCATTAGTAAACCTTTAAAAAACCACCAGTTATTTATCTCTGTTACATTTAGTATTTATTATATAAAAATGTAAACTGTAGTTTTGCGAATGGTCCAAAAGTGGAAAGTTTCCATAAATTTGACAACAAAACTATCTCATTTATATACTGAAAACAGCCTTATGTAGATTAAGTCTATAATGTAATAATTGTTTTAAAGCAAATTCAACAACTGTATGTTATTTCAGTTTCGTTTGGCGATAATTTGAAAATTTGGGAGACCGGTGTCCCTTGGTCCTCAAGGGTTTAATGTCATTGTGTTGCAATAATCTCACAGCTTTACAAAACCATTATGCCCACATTCTGTATTTCTTATTCCATACACAATGTAACAATGTTGCCCAGTGTTTGTAAACCTACATTTAATTGTAGGTGTTAAAAACTATTTAAAAATATGCTAGTTACTTCCCATTTATACAATAAAACAATGGCAAGGGATGCTACCTTAAAATCCAATACGACCTACTAACGAGTACTGAAAAAAATAATTCTTATTTACAAATTATGACAACACACGCCTGAGTAAAATTATTATTTTTAGCGTTAAAAAAATGATGTTCTTATGTATGTATTCATGATACCTAAAAAAAATATTCGTATGCTTTAATTAAAATAAAACAATGGGAATATATCTTAAACAATCTGTACATTTGTAATTATTCAGGTTATACATTGTTTCGTAGACATTTCAATCCTTTATATCTACAATATGTATGCAATAACATAATTATTTTTTTGTACCCACTCTATGTTATGTTAATCAACACTGCACTGTATTTATCAGTGGCTTATATAGGCATTACGTAACAAAAATGCAAGCATTTAAGATGTATATTACTACATTACTAGATGTACGTTTTTCCTCTCATCTTTCTTCTTGTATATGATTAATATAACCACTTATTTATTTAATGAAATCTAAAGTATGTTACTGTAAATAAGTTGTATTTTGTTTTATGGAAAATAAAAATATTTTAGAAATTAAAAAAAAAAATGTATGCAGTAACATAATTAAAAACCCAAAGTAGGCTACTAGTAAGACTAAAATAATATTACTATTGTAAATCTGTATCAGTCCTCACAAGCCGATGATGAAAACTGTAATACTAAAGCGAACATGCAAGGCAAACTGACGCTGTAAATTACACGTCTGAGGCGAAAACAATGCAATATCATAATTATATCTATCCAGACATATAAAAATAAAAAAAAACTTCAGGCATTACATACCACATTACATTTAATTACAAAGACAAAACTACATAATTTTTTTTTATATAAATATCTTACCGCCCATCCTACGTAAAAAAAAAAAAAAAAAAAAAAAAAAAAAAAAAAAAAAAAAAAAAAAAAAAAACTGCCTAAACTGGTCATCTATACCACACTGGATAAACCAATGCAACCAACCACACATCAATCCACCTCAACAGGTAATCTCAACAACTCAACTAAACAACAACAGGGCATGCAATCACGTCACAGCTTGACACCCAAGCCTCAAACATAGCAACGGAACAGTAACCACAGCTAACACCACAACACCAGACGTACCTCATACCAAGGTCATACAACTGCAGATTGCTACAATATAGCGAAATTAAATATAAACAACATGCGATGATATAATGCAATGAAACAATGAATTACCAAAGGCAATACCATTATGCAACAACAGCATACAAAAACAAATGGAACAATAACATGCTACGGCGATATGCATTAACAGCATGCAAAATCGATGAGCAATACATATATCCAATACAAATATGTTATGACGAACATATGCAAATACAACATGCAGTAACATAATGTTGGAGAGCAACTTGTAATACTCAACAACAGAACTGTAAGAGAAATAATGAAAGGGCTCTATTTTTTATCAATATAATAGTAACGTGTTCTCAACAAAAGAGTCATTGTGACACATACGCATGGTGTTGCCAATAAGACCACGTCTAGTCGTTAGCTTTTTTGTACCAGACTAGACATGGAAAACCATCTTTTAAATTAAAATAAAATTTCAGAGTCAAACTCTGGGGCACTAGATCAGGCCTTAAACTCGATAGTGTATACATTCAAGTTATTGAACGTTTGTATCGCAATGGGAGACAGAAGTTTGCCAGATGACTCCTAGAAATGTAATACAGCCACTTACATTTGTTTTCCTTTTAACTTAATAAGCATCTTGTATGGATGAAATAATTTAAGTTATTATTTGGTACATCAACTTAACGCATATGACAATATGTAATCAAAGTGTAGATTAGATCTAGTTTTAAGAAAATGTTTTGTCTACTTATTTCCTATCAACTCACATCATTGTTTCCAGGGGCAACAACATTTAATAACATTTCACAAAGCTATTAAGAATAGATTATTTTCTTTTAAATTTACAATTATGTCGAAGCAATTTAAACTTACGCCAATTCAAACAATTATAATAATAATAAAAGTTTTAGAAAATAATATAAAGTTTTCATGAAGTAATAGATGTGTTAAAATAACTGGAGCTTAATTTAAATAAAAACCCATTGACTTTACTAACTACATATTTAAAAAATAGCTGAGTTATCGAAATAAAAATAACTTTTATGTGTTTACGAGTGTGTATATTTTTACTTCCCTACCTTGCACAAATTAAAAGTAAATCTTTTATTTTGTAAATTTAAAATCAATAAAATAAAAGCTAAATTTAAAATCAATAAAATAAAAGCTAAATTTAAAATCAATAAAATAAAAGCTAAATTTAAACTTATAACGGCACCACCTTTTACAGCAACATCAGTCATGTGAGACATGTTTGAGCATACCTGCCTATAACCGTCCTAATAAAACGTGATGTTAATCGCTAGCAGAGATCTACCTAAACTTAGAGGCCACGTCATAAGCAAAAAAACACCATAGTTCACACATATAGAAGATCTGGTACATGTGTTTTTTTTTCTAGCCACAACACCTTTGATGTCACTAAGCTTTTCAATACAAGCAAAAAGTTTGAGTATATTATATGTTTATCCAGCGTTTTTTTCTTTAATGTATTAATTATTTTCCGTGAAACGTAGACCCTAAACTTAGTTGTTGTTTTTTTTAAACGATAATTACATTATATACTTTAAAAGTAGTACGAAACAAAAAGTGCTGATTAAAAAGAAACATATCATTACCAACATTTTAATCACCAAATATAGTGATATATCTTATCTCTTCTAATGTTACATTTATATGACAGGACATTTTTTTTAAATCCTTTTATTTTATATCATCAGAATATTTGTTACAACTGTCGATCCAATTTCAGAATCTGTGTAAAGCTATTGGTTTAGCCATTGTGCTTTTGAATTTTTTGAAGAAAAAATATTGTCTTGTATATCCATATTGTCTGTCACCAAGGAATTTGGTTGTGGAACGCCCACAATAATGGTTTGGAAAGGTCAAGGCCTCTCACAGAAATCTTAACAGGGTTGGAGGGGAATAGTCTAACGTCTGTCTTCCTGTGATCTAAACTATGCTTAAGTCGTTATTACTTTTTTTTTTCTTAACTGTTTAGGCCTATACTGTGTTGCCCTATAAGCTCCATTGTACACACACACACTATGACAACGTTTTATAAAAAAAAATCAAACTAAGAATTGATAAAACAGCCCTCTGATCTCCTTCTACATAAAATGTGATAAAGATGTCTTAACCATTTTAGATAATCTTCGTGATAATGCTGTCTAGGATACTCCATTCCACATACAATGTTATAAAACTTACCCTAAATTCCCCACTCAACACACGTGTAATATTGTTACGAAAAGCTTTAAGATTCCCCCAGTTTTTTACAATGCTGTGCTACACCTTACCTCTCATTCCACGAACATTATGTTACTATATACATTTTTAAAAGGCTATAACTTGAGTACAGTTTCAGATAGATACACGAATTTCACATGTAGGTAAACGATATAATTATCTGCCCTTTGACAAAATTTAAGTAAATCCCGTTGACCAAAAATAGTAATTTACGCTATTTCTGATTTCTCAAAAAACGCATGTAAGATTATAAATTACTAATTATATTCCGCACTATTATACACATATTTTTTGCGCAATTTTTTTTTCTACGGGATTATATTGTATTTTAAAAAGTTTAAATAATTAAAAAGGATTACAAATCATGTCTCTATCCCGAATATTCGAGAAAGTTTAGTGGAAATACCTCCCGGTTTATTATTTTTTTTTAATTAGGTAAATGAAAAAACAAATCCTGCAAGAATGAAAAAAAAATCCATCACCCTAATGATATTTTACTTTTCGTTACACTATTTGTTTATTCGCTTCTCGGTCTTTTGGATAAGAACAAAGTGTAGTATCTGTTCTTGATTCTGCTCTGATGCCGGTCTTCTTTAGGTTCGATACAACGATATACTTTCAACTCATGATAATCTTGAAGACCTATACTCAACTAGCAACTCGATCACTCAAATGTTCATATCGTCTTATTTGACTCAATGCCCTAAATGTAAACAATGCATGTCTGTAGTTTTATTAACGACACGGATGTGACGACCTCGGAAGTGTGTTCGAAGTATCTTAGCATCATGTCTATTTTTGGTCTACTTTAACGAGCCAAGGCGTTAACATACACCACGAGCACTGGAACAGGTCGACCATTTATTTTGCCGAGTTACTTCCCATTATAATAAGTCTTCTTTGTCAAGGGATGCAACCTATACAAATAAATAATTGTTAAATGTTTATGCATAGTGGAAAACTTGAATTATAAATGTCAATGGTATTGTCTTGTTTGTTTATAGATAGAAACCATTACTGAAAATTGGAATTAATTTTATGTCAGTTAAAAATGGTCATTTTTCTATCAATTTTGCTTTTTTGTTAATGCAATAGCTATAATAAGTGCGCAACTTATAGATATTTGATAATTCAGAATAATCATCGCTCCAAATCCCTCATTAGCAAGTATTTTTGATTATTATTTTTATATTTATATTATAACATATCGCTGCTTTGGATTTCTATTCGTATTAATCTGTGATAAAAAGTCCACTGATCGTCAATGTGTAAACAAACTATTCTTCAGCTTTATCACATAAAAATAATTTTAGATATAAACAACATTATGTAAGTAACTGATATTAATTAGACAATAAATATGTATACACATATTTTAATGTTTCTTTAATTGTGAATAAGATGGCGTGTCAACATATTTTATTGCTGTTCTATAGTTCTATGTATGTCAACGCGCAAATTTCCCTAACTTAACTAGTACTCCTAAGAGCTACGTGGACAAGTACAATCTCCAGACTTGAATTCCGATTCGAACTTGAGACTTTCAGAATAAAAGACTAGACTGTACGTGGAAAACACATGTTTAGATTCAAACAATGTTTTAAGTTTGAGCTTAGCTGTTGGTTACTAGATCAAGCCATAATATCTGTATGGTTACATTATATGTGCAATTGGAAATATGCATATCAGTGGGAGACCCAAAAATGTCTGGAAAATTAGAGATTAAATAGGGGACTATACATCTAGTCATTTCTATTTGAATTAATTTTAACTTGAAGCAATATATCGTCCCCCAGTATTATCTTGATTATTATTCGCATTGAGGTTCTATAATGTGTATGTTTTTACTATTTCAAAACATTTGAAATTCATTTCACTAATGGCGGATGAAACAGGGAAACTGAACACTATTTAATTTTTTAAAAAGATAAGTAAACTGAAAATGATAAAGATAGCAGAGGACCAGGGGCGGAACTACAGTGCCGCCAGACCCCGCAATGCGGGGGGGGCCACGCCATTTAGGGGCCCATAGCCGACAATAATAGATTTTTTATAGTTAAAAAATAACTATTTTCTTGCATTTTTGAATTGACAGTAAAAGTTTTTGTGAATAACATACAGATCTACTTTTGTAGTAATGTTATACAGTAGCTAACATTTTATTATGCTGTTGCGTAAAAAAATATATGCCTGATCTGTACTATGAAAGACAGGCAAATATTCAAAACACTTCCATGACTTATTTCCCTTTTTAAAATAGTTAAATAGGGGTGCTCATAAGCTTCTTTTAATATATTTGTTCTAAACAAATTAAAAAGCAATTACTTCTCTAGACTATTATTTTTCTAAAAATATGTACTAAAGAATGACATAGCATAAAAAGTCTAAAAAAAAAGTGAAAACAGGCGAGTGCACTCACACACCTGACAAATTGTAATTTGTTTCAATTGAAAAACAAAAGACATTTTTTTCCTCAAAATCCGATCTGGCCAGAAATGAGTATCCAATGTTTGTATTCTGTGTTTGTATATATATATATATATATATATATATATATATATGTATATATATATATATATATATATATATATATATATATATATATATATATATATATATAGGGGGGCCCAGAATTTGTTTTTGCGGGGTGGCCCTTTTTTTCTAGTTCCGCCACTGCAGAGGACACAAGGTTATCAGTTAAAGGGTGTGACAGGGGGATGAGGGTGGGTTTGAATATGGGTACGTCTCAATTACAACCGGATGCACATCTGGCAGGAAAGCGTGGGCTTGTCCCACAATTGTTGACGCAAAACTTAGTGTTGGTAGATATAAAAACTGCGTAGTAGGTTAAATATAGATGTAGAGCCAGGAACCTACAGTAGTCATTTTTAGACATTCAGAAAAGAAAGACCAATAATTATTAAAGTAGGCTGAAATCGGAGTCAATGGCCTCAATGGCGCATAACCAGTTGACTTTTATTTTTATATACCGTATATAGAAAAAAAAAAACAAATCGCGCCCTGTCGGGGCGCCACCCCTGCGAATTTGAATTATTTTTTTTCACAGAAACCTCCCCAGGAATATTCTCAACAACTTCCCAAAGTTTCACGGCGATGTGATGAGAGGTGTAGTAATGCATAAAGGACACACAAACATACATTGCTTTTTATGCTAATTTATAAAAGGCCACGTTCGCACATCTCTCTCTCTCTCTCTTTCTCTGTCCGCAAAAAATTTTCGCCGGACATCACGTCAGAATCGGCAGCGATATATCGAGAACTTTTTACGGACTTTTGTTGAAAATAATATGTTAGATGTTTTAAATGTATAACCACAATTTTACTTAAAGAAGAAAAATAAAAATTAAAGGCGTATTCGAATGTAGTGAAACAGTATTATTTATGCAACCGGAAAAGCATTAATATATGTGAAAAAGAACGCATAAAACTGTGACGTCACTATTGCTATACATTAACTAATGACGTCATCTGCCGTGTTTAGAATGAAAAGAAATGAACTATTTCATTCAAATTTGATTTAGATCTACGTACACTATGAAATGTATACAATACAATTTTTCCGGCCTAAACTCATAAAATTTATTTTATGTATTTGGATTCTAGATCTAGAGATTCTAGATCTAGACTAAATCTAAATCTAAATCTACGCAATAACTAGATCTAGACGTAGACGCTAAGATCTAGATTTAGACTCTAACTTCTCTAAAATCAATTCCAAAAATAAATTTCTATATTAGGACTAAACTATTTCAAGACTTATTTATTTTATACAAAATCTTTGTTTGGAACTGGCTAATTTGGGATAAAAAATTAATTTGAAAGAATAGGCATATTCGCGTAAGTTAAGATTTTAAAATACGTGTTTCATTCTCCGTATTTTATAGGGTGCCTAAATAGCGGAGATGTTAGTGTACATTAAACCACGCAGGTGGTGCGGGTTCGAGACACAGCAAGTCAACTTGGTTAATGTATTCTTTTTTTATTTTGCTCGGGCTAAACTTAAAAAAAAAATTCTTTTAGGAATCTAGATCTAGATCTAGATTGTCGGGTGTCCGATAGGGCACTTCCCGGCGCCGCAGGCGCTTCAAATTTGGCATGATCTTGCCTTGGTGCGACAGAACACGGGGGCCGGTTGGCCGAAAAGTCTACGATGTGGGGGTCAAAACTGACCTCGACTGACCGGTACCTTATATGAGCTATAAATCGAAAAAAAATGTCCACGGAGGAACCTCTTCATAACTCTTTGAGGTCGTAGACCGACCTTCGGGCGAATTAATTAAGCATTCAAATTCTCAATGTTTTCGAAAGCCTAAGCGAAGCTGGGCAGCATGCCTAGTATATATAGATTTGGTAATGGTAATCAACACGAGCGAAAGGAAGATTTATTTAAATTATCAAGCTTCTATAAGTTACACAGTTATTATATCTAATGTATTCATCCAAAACCAAAATGAAAAAAAATTACGTTTCGTAAATGCACATAAAATGAATTTTATTTCGCATAATCTGTAAATATCAATTTAAAAAAAAAGAAAACTAATATCTTTTAAATGTATAATTCAAGTGTTTTACTATGCACAAGCAACTCAAAATTTATAATTACAGGTTGCATCCCTTATACACTATGATTTGTTGCAATGGGAAGTAACTCGGCAAAATTAATGGTCGACCTGTTCCAGTGCTCTGAGTGTATGTTAAACATATTGAATCGTTAAAGTAGACACAAATAATACAAACACACTTCCGAGGTCGTCACATACGTTTCGTTAATAAAACTACAGAAATGCATTGTTTACATTTGGGGCATTGAGTCAAATACAGACGATTGGTGTTGAAAAACAAATGAACTCTACTTCACTTGCCCCATATACTGTCAGATTTAAAAGCGAAACTTTACTTTACATCAAAATCAGATTCTGTACATAATTTCGAACATCAAAAATGAAAAAAAAAAACGAAAGGTAAAAAAAAAATAAAAAAAATAAATGGTTTTATTTTAGTTTAAATGTTAAACTAATGATGTACTGAATATTACTTTGATAGATGTTTGATTCATTCTGATTAATCAGTGATAAAAGTCCACTGTTCGTCAATGTGTTAACAAATTATTATTCTGCTTCAAGAAATGAGCATATTTTAGATATAACCAGCATTATCTACGTAAATGGCATGTTATAGATAGGGATCTCCACAAAGTAGATCTTCCCTGAACACGTCGGGACGTACCTCTTACTATATCGTTTCCTCAGCTGATACGTTTCTCCTTATATTACATTTTTCTTTTATATTTTATTTCATCTTGTAAGGTCTCAATAGTGTTGGTGATGGGCATACGACGAGATTTCATTGAATAGAGAGATAGTTACCCAAAGTTAGGGAATAGCGTGTTTTGTTATGTTAGGATGTTGGCTGGCAATTATTTTTTCTGAACAATTAAGAGACTGACAAGTGTTTGTCTGTGTTAGTTGTTAAATGTCAAGTAACTTATGTTGACACATGAATCAGATAAAATATCCCAGACATAATGTATCAACGACATTGGTGATTTCAAAATGCAGGATTAAACGTTGTGCATTGTACATTGTTTACTCACTGTCCTAGCAACTGTGACAAGGTTTTAAGTGTGTGAGGGCGGGGTAATGTATATGTTCTAAATCAAATATTTTTAAAATCTGGACAATGTTATATCTTGGCGCTAATTAATGTTCGTAAAGTGTGACACACTCCATTCGGGAAAAAGACATTAGGGCAAGTGGCTTTCTCAAAAATGTTCAATTTTTTGGAGATCAGAACACATTGAAAGTGGCTTTTGATATATTTTATATTTAGGCGATCATTCATTGGGAATAACACTGGCATTTGTGGTATTTTCAATTTGGAAAATTGATCTTTGGAAAACGACATTCCTGCAACTTAATTCCGGGAATTAAATGTATTTGTTTTTTATGTTGTTAAGTAATTGGAAATAAGTCACAATTCTCCTGGCAGTATTTACGTTTGGCTAATGTTCTGTAGAGTCCAGCCGGGAAATGACCAGGATGGCAGGTGACCCAGGAATAATCCACTCGTTAGACGACATAGTCTAAACTAAGTTTCTACTGAATCAGTTTCAGCTACATTCAGCTTTATCAAGTTTTCCTAACGTATCCCTTAATGAATCTCCGTCTCTACGTAAATACCAGGATTTGACCTGTACATTTGTACCAGTGTTTCTTTCAGCCAACTCTACACAAAGTGCGACCACTGCACACCCTCCACTACCTGGGGCAAAATAGGAACAAAATTAGTGTATATATGTTTTAGCCAGTGTCTTACCCACTGAAGGTTTCAAGTGTCTCATTTGACCCCCCCCCCACACACACACCAATACAAATATGTGTAAAAGAAACCATTGTTTGTGAATCAATATTTTCACCCCAGTCATCTTCTGGCCAATCAGAATTGTTTTAAGAACTGATTTTATGCTAAATTAATGTATCTGTCTAAGTAAAGACACATTTTAATCTGACTATAGCTGACTAATATAAATCATATGCCTACACTATTAATGCCTAATTCAAAACATATTTTTGTTTTAAATCAACGGGAAACCAGACAGGCAATATACTAAAACTAAAATGTTGCAATGAAAAATGTAAAAATGATCCCTTTGATAACACACTAAACTACTAAACAATATATTTTAGTATAGTATAATTTTACATAGAGATGTTAAATATATAGGACTTAGGTAAAATTCACATACAATTAATATTTTTGAACCCACTGAACCTGAAATATCTTATTCATATTCGGACCAACTGTCTATATTGTACATTATAATATACTTTTGATTTGTTAAAATACGATAAGCCTGAAATTTCCTACAACCAACTTCTAAACCTATACGTTTGAAACATGGGCACCATAACACCTTATAGTCAAGTAACCAGCTCAAATATAATAAAAAAAAAAAAAAAAAAAAAAAAAAAATTACCATATTAAAATATGTGAAAGCAGAGTTTCTTCCAGGCATCTCTTCGGGGGGGGGGGGGGGGCGAAGCCCCCCGAAAATTTTTTACCGCCCCCCCGAACGAAATGAAATTTATATAATTTATATAGAAAATATATACTGTTAACAGTGTCCGCCCCCCCGAAGAAAGTTTACCGCCCCCTCCGAAAGTTTCAAGTGCCCCCCCGGAGAGAAAAGTCTGGAAGAAACACTGTGTGAAAGTGTCGTGACGAGGGCCGACGGGATAGCAAACCAGCGACTTGAATTTTTGGCATTAAAAGACTACCACCATTAAGCCCTCCAGATACACAATAATGTTCGAAATAAATCATCTAACAATGTATGATATGTCAACATTGAACAACAGTGAAGCTAGGAATAAAACACATTGCAAAAACAACATAGTAAACTATTGAAATCTTACTCTTATAAGAACTAACATTAGAACTATAGAGGAAACAGACACAATAGAAGCATTTAAGTACCAAAATTCATAGCACGGTCGCTGATTTAACTGTAGAGGAACCATCATAATTTTTACATTAGACAAACACAACATTAAAGTGTACGGCAGCATCTAAGTAACAATGGCAGTAATACTAGATCTACGAGTTGAAACACGTGAAACGAATGGAAACAAAATTAAAATAAATCGGGAGTGGTCTCCCAATAACATTTTTGAATATTATTATATAATGTTATATTTGGCAGAAAACAGAGAATTACATCCTATACTTGAATAAGAAACTTCGTCTATTGATCAGAAACAGACTCTAGGTGTAGGATTTTGAAAAAAAAACGAATGTAGAATAAGTTCATTTGTCGTTTACCGAAAATTGCTAAAATGTTGATGCAGAACTACAAAGTTAATAAAATACTCGTATTAGAAATTTCGTCAACTCAGCCAGAGGCGTCACGAGGCGGAGGCGGGGAGTGCGGACCGCACCGGGTGACACCATTTATGGGGTGACATCAAGACAAAAAATATAGGATATTCAGTACAAAATTATGTTTGCTTTGTTAGACGTTTTTATTTAAAAACATCATCCCAAAAATAATCTAAATCGCTGCTGCCAAAATAAAACCACAAAAAAAAGTGATAAACAGACTCATTTATTATTTATCAACAGAAGATGTAAATATATCGTTCTAATTTTGCAGATTATTTTAATATGTTTGTTCGTACCAATGGTTTTTAAAGTAGAGATGCGAAAGTTTTTAACGTTTTAAGTTACTTTCCATTTATACAGTAAAAATTATCAAAGGATGCTACCAGTAAAATATAAGACTAGTCATAATCAAGCAAAAAAGTAATAACAATTAGAGTGCGTGTTTATACAATATATAGAAGTACTTATTCGAAATTGACATTTTAACTTTTAGATGTAAGACTATTCTGCATTCTTGTTTATTAATAGCACGTTTTGTATGTTTATGTTATAATTTGAATTAATAAATATTAGTTGTATTAAATCATTAATTTGTAAATGTTAATCAATGTACGGTCATTCTTACGGTTGGTTTTGGTCTTTTTATCAATTGTATAAAGGGATCATCCATAAATGACGTCACGTTTGTTTTGACGATTTTTACCCCCCCCCCCTCTCCTCCGTCGCACATCGTCACAAAAAAGCCAGACCCCCCTAAAATGAGGTCACACCTCAACCTAACCCCCCCCCCTCCCCGCGTCAAAATTGCAGTTGAATTTTTCTGAAAACATCGATATTTTTTTCAAAATCTTGTCTAAAATAGAGTATTTTAATCAATGCCTTTTGCAATTTATTAAAACATTTTTCTAAAACGCGAAATAACGTCTAACATTCGTTTACTAACATAGCTTTTTTATAATGCAAAAGTGTGACGTCGCACCAACTGCCACCCCCCCCCCCCTTCATCACGCATCGTCACAAAATCACGGACTCTCCTTCTCCCATTTTCGAGTGTGACGTCATTTATGGACTACCCCAAAAGTTAGGTAGGTAGCTGTAAACAAATGGAAATACAAAATATAAGTTGTGTGTATTGAGATCCGCCAAACCCAAGGGAATTTCTTCGTTTAGATTCAAACAATATTTTAACTACTTACAAGACAATAAACTTTTTTTAAGTCCAAGTCTAATATTTAGCTTTCTTGTACTAGACTTGACTTGGAAAACAAATGTTTAGATTTAAACAATGCTTTAATTTTGAGCCAAGCTATCGGATAATAGATCAAGCCATAATCACTGTATTATATACATTATAGTATGGATTATTAGACTTATTTATCGCAGTGGTCTTGTGAAATTAGAGATTAAATATAGATCTAGTCATCTTAATTTGATTTAATTTTAACTTAAAGCGAATTATGTTTTAATGTGGTAGGCGATTGGTAGTTTAAAAAAAAATAGAAAAACATTTGTTGTTTTATCTCTTAATCTGTTATACAACATTTTTGTTTCCGTTATCTAAATAATAAATTCAGAATGTATACTACATTTATTTTCAACGATACATTACAATGATTTGATCCTTATCATAAGTCTGTGCAATTTTCCAAATTGGTCGGACAATGGGGTCTTCCATTTGGAAAAGTGGCCTTGGAAAAACAATTTTTAAACAAAGGTTTATTTGAGCATTTATTTTATATATCTTTGTATTCTAAGCCAATACATTTAATTTTGATAAATCAAGTTTGCCAATCAGAGTACACATTGACCACACTCATCGAGAAAGCTGGTACATCAACTCGAGCATAGGACGACATTTTCTGAAATACTACATGCTATTTAACTCAAAAATTAATTGCTTAAAACCTGCAACACACATGTCTATTGTCCTGGTTTATTGTGTTGATGAATCAGAACAACCGTTCACCAAACAACGATAATGTCATACGCTACATTTCGCCTAATTACGTTACTGTCCTACCCTTTTTACGTTAATTTCTTACACTAACAACGTTATTCTCTTAGTCTAGCTACACTACTGTCTTAACATAGATGCGCTGATGTCATATCCTATCTACGCTACTGTCCTAACTACAACGATGTTTCATCATTCTAGAAATAAATCTAACCAGCCAATATTTTATCTTCAATTGAACTTGTATCTAAAATGTAGGACATGTTTTATTATTAATTGTTTCCCTTTGACTCACATTATAACATCAGGGGCGACAACCTCTTCTTAAAATTAATAAAGCTTCTAACAATAGAGACTGCTTATGTTTAATCAAGTTGACCCTATATCAATTTAACATAGAAAGCAAATAATAAATAAGTTAGAAAAAGCGTATGAATTGTGTATGTTATGATATTAGTGTTTAAATAACAGTATCTATGTAAAATTAGTAACCATTGACATTACTAACTACATTGTATGTAGACCCTTGATAAATCAAATGAAGCATTGATCAGCGGTTGACGTAGTAGTGGTACTTTCTTTTTACTTCTCTGTTCTGTAGGAATTAAATAAAGAACATATAATGAAAAGCTAAATTAAAACTGTATCGCTGTTTAAGAAACTGTTTACGTTGTATGTTCATCGTAAATACAAAATGTAGTTGGTGAAGTCCGTTCAAGGAGCAGCGCTAGTATAGCTGCTTATTATTCAAAGTAAAACCAAATTTGCAATTTACTTATTCTAAACTTTTGAAATAAAAAACGAATCAAGATGCAATTGATCACTTTGATAACAAAATAAACGATACATTTTCACTTTGACGATATAGGAATTAGGCAACATTCACCTACATTTCGAGCAATGCTTTTTAAAATGTCTGTTCCGTACCAATGGTTTCTAAAGTGGAAGTGCGAAAAAAAACACTTGTTTAGTTACTTCCCATTTATTCAGTAAATATTCAAGGGATGCTACTAGAAAACAAAAATATAATAAGTAGAACCCTAACAAAAAGTAATAACATATCGTATCCAGTATATAAAAATACATATTTTAAAAATTGACATATTATCATGCCGACGAAATAACTCCACATCATTTTGGTGTGTTCCGAATGACTCGTCTCAAAATGAATTTGAAGTTTCGAAGGTTTCATAGAATCATGACTAAAAAAAACGTTGCACAGTACGCATTGTTTTTCTCTATTTCATTTCCTGTGATGTTAGTAAAGGGGTCATCCATAAATGACGTCACGCTTTTTTAGACGATTTTTACCTCCCCCTCACCTCCGTCACACGTCGTCACAAAAAGCCAGACCCCCTAAAATGACGTCACAACCCTCCTAAAAATTGCAGTTGAAATTCTTTAAAACATCAATATTTTTTCCAAAATCCTGTCTTAACTATTACAATTTATTAAAACAGTTATCTAAAACGAGAAATAACGTCTAAAATTCGTTTTCTAACATTGCTTTTTTATAATGCAAAAATGTGACGTCGCAACATCTGAATCCCCTTCCCCCTCATCACACATCGTCACAAAATTACGGATCCCCACTCCCCCCTACGAGTGTGACGTCATTTATGAATGACCCCAAAGCCGAATTTCAGATATTCTTCTAAATATTTGTAGTTTTTTTTTTCTATTGCAAGGGTTTAGTCTACCAGTTCGCGACCCCCCAGGACACCCTTCACGACCCCCTATAGGGTCGAGAACCCAGTTTAGGAACTTGTGGTATACAGAGTAAAGAGTATTGTAATCGTGCAAATCTCAACGCTTTACACTTCCCTGAGTAGGAAAAACATAGCTCTGCAATCTTGCCCGTATGTCTGTGTGTGTATGTGTGTGTCTGTAAACACGGTAACTTGAGTACCGTTACATCTAGGTTGATGATATTTCATATGCAAGTATTGTATTAAATTTGTTCACTTTCAACTTTTTAGCGATTTCGGTAACCGGAAGTGTCACTTATTCTTCTTTCAATTTTTCAAAAGCTTATAACTTGAGTAAAGTTTCAGATAGATACATGAATTTCACATGTAAGTAAACGATCTAATTGTCTGCCTTTTGACAACATTTGAGTAATTCCCGTTGACGGAAGTAGTAACTTACGCTATTTCCGATTTCTCAAAAAACGCATGTCAGTTTATAAAGTACTAATAATATTCAGCACTATTATACACAGATTCCATTCTATTTTTAAAAGTTTAAGTAATTAATGGATTAAAAATCATATTACTAGCTACAGTTGTTGCCAGATAATTAATAGATTAATGGTATGTACAGTGTTTCAAACTTCAAGGCTTCAAACAGTGTTTCTTTCAGACTTTTTTCTCCGGTGGGATATTTTATATATAATCTCCGTTCCGTTCTGGGAGATGTCTGAAATAAACTCTGGTTTCAAGTGTCTCTCTGTAGTTTCAAGTGCCCCATACCCAGAAGAAAAGGTTCTGAAAACAACCAGATTTACACTATGTATATCAAAGGGTTCGTCCCAGTCATTTTCTGGCCTATTAGAGTACACACTGACCACACACACCAAGAAAGCTGGTACATCAACTTGAGCATGGGACGACATTTTCTGAATTACTATTTGCTATTTTGGGACGGAATGGTCTAGCGGTAGAAAACTGGACTGCTAACCTGTAAGTCTCGAGTTTGAATCCGGATTCAAGCCAGTAGACCATCCCTGTGTCCACCCAACTCTGATGGGTACCTAACTCACGTTAGGGAAAGTAAAGGCGGCTGGGCATAGTGCTGACCACACTATCTCTTCATATGCCGTGGTCACATAAACAAGTGAACTCTACTTCACTTGCCCCATAGACCGTTGAGTTTGAAAAGGGAACTTTACTTTTACTTATTTGCCATTTAACTCAATAATTAATTGATTAAAATATGCAGTACTAATGCCCATAGTCCTGGCTAATTGTGTTAATTAACCAGAACATCCATTCATCAAATTTCGTTACTACCCTACACTTTTTTCGTTATTTTCTTACGCTAACAAAGATACTATCATATTCTAGCCACCCTACTGTCCTAACATAAACGCTCTCAGTCATATCCTAACTACGCTACTTCCCTAACTAAAACAATATTTCACCTATCTATATAATTAACCAATTAAATATTTTATTTTCAATCGAAATTTAATCTTAAAAATAAAACATCTTTTACCTTTCATTGTTTCCCATTAACTTACATAATATTAAACAGGGGTTACAACTCGTAATAAATGTTCATAAGAAAATAAAAACAATGGCATATCCTTTTACTTAAGCAATTTAAACATATATCAATTAAAAACTAAAAATAATAATCTATTGTTTTAGAAGACAGTATATAGATTGTATATGTTGTAACTATAATTTAAAATAACAGAATTTGATTAACATTTGAAACCATTAACTTTACTAACAAAATAATTTGTTGACGTATGATGTTTAGTGTTATGTTAATTGTACTCCAAGGTAAATCATTTTATATTGTCTTTTTAATTCGCCATTCCTGGAAGATTGGAGGCTCTACATGCTAGGTTGCTAGACCAAGAACAGGTTTTATTGTAGATTATGGTTATAGATTCTATAACCATATAGAATCTAGATCTATGTTATATATAGACTAAATCTAGAATATAGATACATTTAGTTACAGTCACAACAACAAACAAAATATGGCTTCAAACAACTCACAGGTTGAAGAGGTAGAAGTTGAAGAAAATGACGCAGAATCTGAGTCTAGGGGTAAAAAAGTCGCGTAACATGATGCAGGGGCTGCTGATCTTGAAAAAGTCACAGATTACGAAGAAGAAAAGGAGATAGCTGCTCAAGATATTCAAGAATCTATGCGTGTAGTTAGTGATCGACAGAATATAGAGGCCAAAGCTAAACATGAAAAGGAGAAAGAACTGTCAAAAGTCAAGATAAATAAAGATGATGTTGATTATATTGTACAAGAAATAGAAATATCAAGAACAAGGGCATAAAGAGTTTTGAGGGAATATAAAGGAAATGTGGTTGAGGCTTTAGTTTTTTTAACTAATTGAAACATTTCTTTTTCATTTTTACATTTGGTTTGCTTAAATAAATGTTTTTAAAAGTTTCAAAAAAAAAATTAATTTAATTCGCCATTCGCAAGAATGTTTTAAAATTTTAAAAATTAAAAGAAAAGCTTAATTAAAATAAGTCCCTCCCTTTCCCCCCCC
Organism: Physella acuta; assembly: GCF_028476545.2. NCBI lineage: Eukaryota > Metazoa > Mollusca > Gastropoda > Physidae > Physella > Physella acuta. The sequence continues at coordinate 251,709 of NW_026732412.1, forward strand.
CCCCCCCCCAACTACATTCACCTGAGACCTCTCTGAGCATGACTACCTGTATTCGTTATAATACAACACGATGTAAGTCAATATAAATACAAGATGTTTATCTAATCTTAGAGGCCATCAGACAACACGATGTAAGTCAATATAAATACAAGATGTTTATCTATTCTTAGAGGCCAGGTCATCAGACAACACGATGTAAGTCAATATAAATACAAGATGTTTATCTAATCTTAGAGGCCATCAGACAACACGATGTAAGTCAATATAAATACAAGATGTTTATCTAATCTTAGAGGCCAGATCATCAGACAACACGATGTAAGTCAATATAAATACAAGATGTTTATCTAATCTTAGAGGCCATCAGACAACACGATGTAAGTCAATATAAATACAAGATGTTTATCTAATCTTAGAGGCCAGATCATCAGACAACACGATGTAAGTCAATATAAATACAAGATGTTTATCTAATCTTAGAGGCCATCAGACAACACGATGTAAGTCAATATAAATACAAGATGTTTATCTAATCTTAGAGGCCAGGTCATCAGACAATACGATGTAAGTCAATATAAATACAAGATGTTTATCTAATCTTAGAGGCCAGATCATCAGACAATACGATGTAAGTCAATATAAATACAAGATGTTTATCTAATCTTAGAGGCCAGGTCATCAAACAACACGATGTAAGTCAATATAAATACAAGATGTTTATCTAATCTTAGAGGCCAGGTCATCAGACAACACGATGTAAGTCAATATAAATACAAGATGTTTATCTAATCTTAGAGGCCATCAGACAACACGATGTAAGTCAATATAAATACACGATGTTTATCTAACCTTAGAGGCCATCAGACAACACGATGTAAGTCAATATAAATACAAGATGTTTATCTAATCTTAGAGGCCATCAGACAACACGATGTAAGTCAATATAAATACAAGATGTTTATCTATTCTTAGAGGCCATCAGACAACACGATGTAAGTCAATATAAATACACGATGTTTATCTAACCTTAGAGGCCATCAGACAACACGATGTAAGTCAGTGTAAATACAAGATGTTTATCTAATCTTAGAGGCCAGGTCATCAGACAGTTAATTCAGCATTAACGGAATATCTGGTACATGTGTTTTTGAGCCACGATACGTTTGATGTCTCCACGATGTACACTAGAACGATGACATATAGAACATGTACACACATTTTAGCAAAGTAAGACAAGATCCAAATGGGTATAACGCTATGATAACCACCCCATCCCCACCGCCACCATTAATTGTAACACACTCATCACTAAGGACACTTGAGTAATGAAGCAAGAGTGACCTCTCTCGAACTTTCCCTCATAAGATATAATTTTGTAATTTCCTTTAAAACGTTAATTAGTTTAAACCTAATAGTATCAAGCAGAAAAAAACTATTGCCACCAAATGAAAACAAACAGTATAAGTAGAATAGAGCAGAGGTTTAGTACTTTATAAAAGAAATACTGACTACCTATTGTTGAGAAATCGGAAATGTCGTAAAGCAAAAAATTCTGGTCACCGGAAATGATTAAAAAATTTAAAGAAACCAACAAATGAAATAGTAAAACTATGAATGTAATTTCGTCTAGTTAAATGACACAGTACTTAAGTTTCTTGGTATTTTATTATATTTTTAGAAAACTAAAACCGGGTTAAGTACCAGTACTTAATTTTATAGACACGAACATACATATACACACCGAAACACATACACACAAACACATACACACACACACACGGACAGTTTTGCGACACGTTAAAACTTGTCGAAAATCTTGATTTCGATTACGTTTGTGTGCACAGTTACACTTGTTTCTCTACACTCTGTACAAAAGAAAGTTAAAAGGATACGTTAAAACTAACCATTGTTTTAAGAACTAACGATAGCATTAACATATACTAATAAAAACATCAGACATTCCATACTAACCCTAACACTTATGAATATCATAATAGCCATCATAGGCAGTAAACAAGCCTGCCAACATTGTTTATCTACACAACGCTAGACAAACCAATGCAACCAAACCAAACTACCACAATAAGCAACCACTACAGCACAACTAACAACGTCAGCAAAAAAATGAAACGTAAGCACAGCACAACAAGACACCACAAGCCACAAAACTAACACCACACGACGACAACGACCACTGGCAAACCGAAGTAAGATGTGTCTAGTCCAAAAGATACACAACCACAGACAGCTATGAGGCCAAAACAAGAAAAGACAATAGTCGAATAACACAACAAACAAGATACAAAATCTTCGAAAACTAATGTAGATATAAAAAACAACCCAACCTAACACTAAACAAACCCATTACCAACTTGTTTTATATGACTTGCAATATTACCATAAACTGCATTTCCTTACTTATATTTTAACCAATTTAAACCGCCAAAAAAAATAGTGCGTTAGGAATTTTTTTTTCACGCAAATATTATGTCCACAAAAAAACATAAAAGATTTGTTATTAAGAACACACTATAGAAAACAAAACAACATTTTAAAATGTAGGCTTTAAAGATCTACTTTAAAATACAGATGATGAAATCAAATGTTTAATAAAATTATGTTTAGTAAATAAAGGATCAGCAATAGCTGATAAGAACGTTCTACATTTTGGTTTAGATTTCTGTATCGCTTCTCACCTGTAACGACACTTTCCAGTGACATTGACTTATTTTTTATGCGGTCCAGTCCATATGGAGAAAATGTTGGTAACCTCACATTTTGGTGTGACTACAAACTGTGATTCTGTTCACGGAAGCTTAACCTACACCAATCGTCTGCATTTGACTCAAGTCAAATGACAAATGTAAACAATGCATTTCTGTAGTTTTATTAACGACACGGATGTGACGACCCCAGAAGTGTGTTCGAAGTATCTTAGTACCATGTTTTTTTTTCTACTTTAATGAGCCAAGGCTTTTAACATACACCCCGAGCACTGCAACATGTCGACCATTACTTTTACCTAGTTACTTCCCATTACAACAAATATGTGTATATAAGGGATGCAATAAGGCAGTACTTTATTTACTGAATTATATTTTTAATTTAATTTAATTTGTGAGTGTGTGTGGTAGGGGTTACGAATATTTAATTACTATCTCCGGCCAGTATTTTTAACTTAAGTAGGATATTTCATTAAATGTTTTAATGAATTGGTTATACAATTATAGGTAACGAAAAGTAGTTTATTTTAAAAGTTTAACTCTTATAAAACAATAAAGCAATATCGCACTTAAATCCTAACATTGTTTTTTACTTCAGCACCCTTATAAAATACTAGCTGTTTGTACCCGTTATACGTGAATTATATGTCTATATATTTTTGATGGCATACATTTTTTAGAAGAATATGTTATAAAATAGTTATTGGTCAAAACGCAATGTGCTTTAGTACAGGTTTAACGATATTAGGGACAAAGCAAAGAAATATCTAAATAGCTAAAAGTCCGACACATTCAAAATAACATGGGCTACTAATACCTATTAGAAAAAAATAAAACCAAATTATATACATAATTAGCCAACACAACACCATATTAAAGGCACACATTGATTAAAAGACAAATGATTCCGTTAAAAACACGGCTTTTCAATGGTATTTATGTAATTTTTTAAAGTAATTTGTATTAGTTTTGGCCGAGCAAATTGTATAAATTTCATAAATTACGTCTCCATAAGTAAATCTAGAGATCTAAATTAAATTTTTATGATATAGTTCATTTTTTCGTATTCTAAAATTGGAAGATGTCGCCATTGGTTTTGTGCACTCTCCGTACTTCAAACATATGACATGTGACGTCATCGATTTCGGCGTTCTTCTCCCAACTATAAACACTTTTCCTGTTGCATAATTAAAAAATGTTTTTCTACATTCTAATATGCCTTTATTTTAATTCTTTAAATAAAATTTTGTTTATACATTAAAACATCTACCATATTATTTTCAACAAAAGTCCGTATCAAGTTCTCCATATATCGCTGAAGATTCTGATGTGATATCCTGCGAAAATATTTTGCGGACACACAGAGAGAGAGAGAGAGAGAGAGAGAGAGAGAGAGAGAGAGAGAGAGAGAGAGAGAGAGAGAGAGAGAGAGAGAGAAGTGCGAACATGGGCTGGGTTTTTTATATTAGGATATTTGCGCCCTCTATTACTACCATCTTGTAAGGTGTTATATAATTCTTCTTCTTCGTTCTTAAGTTTAGTGTTGGAAGGGATTCCCTCCAACACAGTTAAGTACAAGTGTAAACTGGTTATGCACCATACAGACCATTATTCCGATTGACAGCCTGCTTTTCTTTCAAAATTTGCTTCCATAGTTTTTTGTCAGTGGCGTAGCGGGGTCGGGTGTCACCCGGTGCGGCACTTAATGGTGACACCCCTCCCCCTCAAACACTTGTTTGATTTTGGAGTTGTCTCTCCTAGAAGAGTTGCTGTCCCCAGATATCGAGCCTCATCTGCCTGAGAGTTCAAACTCGAGACTTAACAGTTTAGTAACATTAAGCTTTACCGACTCGACCACGCTGATTAAAAACTTACTAAGTGAAGGAAATATAGTTTAAGTAGAATTAAAGATACGCTTTTTATTGATAAGGACAGAAAACCAATCTAATATATAAAGCTCAGTTCTGTAACGTGTGGCAAAAAAAAATAAGTTTGTCGTTGACACTTCTACGGATTTAAGTGTTAGATTTTTTATCGTGCTCAAAGTCTAAATTTACGAGTCGAAAAATTACCATTGAAAGTTTTTAAAAACAATTTTCATTCTATTTACTTAGAAGAATAATTTTCAATTATGAACGCGACATAAAATTTTTAAAAAGTGTATCGACGTTTATAAAATTTCTAAAATTGTGTCGGAAATGTATTGACTGCAAAGTTACTTCCCTTTAATGAAAAATAAATCCTTAAGAAGAGAGAATTAACATTTTATTACTTTGTTTTTGGTGTTAAGAAAAAAAATAATAATTACACAATTAGCGGGGATTGATTAAGTGCAATGTCGTTAGGTATTTTTAACACTGCCTTTTATTTATTCTATACACTGAACATACTGTTCAATAATTATTATTTTTTTTTAAAATCAATAACGTTTAATAAGCCAGGTCCTACAAATCATATACGTTTATTTCTTTCCATTTACGGATAAGCTTGGAGTATTATCATTTTTGTTCACTAAATTGAAACAGGCGCGTCCGCCGGCGCCCCTGCACGGTTTGATTTGGCACCCTGGGCTATCATGTGAGCGCTATGCTGCATAATTTTGTTTTAAACAGTGCGATAGACTATGGATAAGAAAGGTTACTATAGTCTTTAAGTGAATCAAATCCGGGCGTCCTCCGGCACCCCGACAGGGTGCTATTTGGCGCCCCGGGCCTTCCGGTGTACGCTATGGTATCTACGTTCGCGTGAGTTCAAAAGACTATAAATAAGTTATGCACTATAGGCGTTTACTAAGTTCAATCAGGCGGTGACGTCATGGTGCGTCCTCTGGCGCCCAGACAGGGTGCTTTTTGGGGTCCCGGGCCTCCCGTGTTCGGTTTCGCGCCTACGTTCATTAAAGTGAGTGCAAAAGACTATGAATAAGTTGGGGTACTATAGTCGTTTATTAAGTTGAAGTAGGCGATTCAGCCCCGTGAGCACTTTGCGTTTATATTCGCGTTAGTGTTTTCTTTGTGTTTAGGTTGGGTTTGCGTTAGTGGTTGCGTTTTGATTTGGTTCGTTTTTGTTCTTTCTTTTTTCGTTTTCGTTTGTGTTTTATTTTCATTGGGTTTGTGTTTGTATTTGTGTTTGAGGTTGGTTTTGCGTTTGGATTTGGTTTGTTTTCGTTTGTTTTTTCTTTTGTGTTTTTTTTTCTTTGGGTTTGTGGTTGGTTTTGCGTTTGTATTTGGTTTGTTTTCGTTTGCTTTTTCGTTTGTTTTTTTCTTTGGGTTTGTGTTTGTGGTTGGTTTTGTGTTTGTGTTTGGATTTGGTTTGTTTTCGTTTGCTTTTTTCTTTGTGTTCGTATTGGTGTTTGTGGTTGTGGTTGGTTTGTTGTAAGTTTTTGTTTTCGTTTGTATTTGTAATTGTGTTAGCGTTATGTTTGCGTTTTGTTGTTTTGGTTTTGGTTGGTTGTGGTTTGGGTGGGCAATGCCGGGTTTATGATGATTACTAAACACACAGGTGATGGTCTTTAACAGAAGGGTTTTTCACAGAAGCCAGAGCAGGGCCTGGCCGGGACGGCTAGTAACAAATATGAGCATGTTTTTACTTTCTCGTATATACGTAGTATAGAGAAAGTATTGTAATCGTGCAAAAAAAAAATCGAGATTTTTACAAATCTCGACGTTTTACACCTCACTGATACGGAAAAACATAATTTTGCAATCTTGTCCGTATGTCTGTGTGTGTGTGTGTCTGTCTGTCTGTCTGTCTGTCCGTGTGTAAACACGATAACTTGAGTAAGTTACAGCTAGGTTGATGAAATTTCATATATAAGTATTTTATCAAAATCGTAGATCCGTATCAACTTTTGAGCGATTTCCGATAACCGGAAGTGGTACTTTTCCTACTTTGAATTTTTCAAAAGCCTATAACTTGAGTACTATTTCAGATAGATAAATGAAATTTCACATGTAAGTAAAAGATCTAATTCTCTACCTTCTGTTAAATTTTGAGTAATTTCCGTTGACTGGAAGTAGTAATTTACGCTACTTCCGATTTCTCAAAAAACTAATGTAAATTTTTAAAGTACTAATAATATTGCGCACTATTATACGCGTTTTTATTCGGCGTTTGCTTGGTGCGCAATGTTTTTTTTATGAGATTCTATTCTATTTTTAAAAGTTTAAGTATTTAAAATGGATTAAAAATCATAACTATATCCCCAGTTACCATCCCCTGTTGTTTTATATAAGAATATTCGAGAAAGTTTAGGGGAGATCACTACCGGTTTATTTTTTATAAAGACGGTCTGCTGTGACCTCTCAACAGTTACTTTAATCCGTAGTAAGAATAGCCATACTTATGGTAATCTTCAAATATTTGTGGGCTACTGTACACACGCACATTTTTTTATTTTTTTTTTGCGTTTAATAGATTTCCTCTCTTGCTTTCTACCCTGTTCGCGCAGGGAGGCAGCAAGAGTAGGTTACATGATTATATACATACATGGAATATTATACATATTTAAACGAATTTAATTCTTGCTTGTGTTATTTCCCTTGTGTATCTTGATTCACTTCTGGTTTCTTTTCGTATTTCTACTAGGCATGCTGCCCAGCTTCGCTTAGGCTTTCGAAAACATTGAGAATTTGAATGCTTAATTAATTCGCCCGAAGGTCGGTCTACGACCTCAAGAGTTATGAAGAGGTTCCTCCGTGGACATTTTTTTTCGATTTATAGCTCATATAAGGTACCGGTCAGTCGAGGTCAGTTTTGACCCCCACATCGTAGACTTTTCGGCCAACCGGCCCCCGTGTTCTGTCGCACCAAGGCAAGATCATGCCAAATTTGAAGCGCCTGCGGCGCCGGGAAGTGCCCTATCGGACACCCGACAATCTAGATCTAGATCTAGATTCCTAAAAGAATTTTTTTTTAAGTTTAGCCCGAGCATAATAAAAAAGAATACATTAACCAAGTTGACTTGCTGTGTCTCGAACCCGCACCACCTGCGTGGTTTAATGTACACTAACATCTCCGCTATTTAGGCACCTTATAAAATACGGAGAATGAAACACGTATTTTAAAATCTTAACTTACGCGAATATGCCTATTCTTTCAAATTAATTTTTTATCCCAAATTAGCCAGTTCCAAACAAAGATTTTGTATAAAATAAATAAGTCTTGAAATAGTTTAGTCCTAATATAGAAATTTATTTTTGGAATTGATTTTAGAGAAGTTAGAGTCTAAATCTAGATCTTAGCGTCTACGTCTAGATCTAGTTATTGCGTAGATTTAGATTTAGTCTAGATCTAGAATCTCTAGATCTAGAATTCAAATACATAAAATAAATTTTATGAGTTTAGGCCGGAAAAATTGTATTGTATACATTTCATAGTGTACGTAGATCTAAATCAAATTTGAATGAAATAGTTCATTTCTTTTCATTCTTAACACGGCAGATGACGTCATTAGTTAATGTATAAGCAATAGTGACGTCACAGTTTTATGCGTTCTTTTTCACATATATTAATGCTTTTCCGGTTGCATAAATAATACTGTTTCTCTGCATTCGAATACGCCTTTAATTTTTATTTTTCTTCTTTAAGTAAAATTGTGGTTATACATTTAAAACATCTAACATATTATTTTCAACAAAAGTCCGTAAAAAGTTCTCCATATACCGCTGCCGATTCTGACGTGATGTCCGGCGAAATTTTTTTGCGGACAGAGAAAGAGAGAGAGAGAGAGAAGAGCGCACATGGCCTTTTATAAATTAGGATATTTTCCTGTTTCCTTGATTTACTTGTTTTGACTTCCGGTTTCTTGGTTTCTTTTAAAATAACATAAAGTACATGACAACATGATCGCTTCTCTGTTCTTTGGCCTTGCTTCTTGTACTTGATACGCTCTTGGTTTGATAGTGGTTTATTCTTGGTTGGTAGTTGTACTTGGTGAGAGTGAGTTTGGTGTCTTGTCGATGATGGTGGAGTTGGTCGAATGGTGTAGAGCTTGGGGAGGGTGGTTGAGGTAGTGTTCTTGCGTTGAGATGAGGTATGATGCGCTTGGTAGTAGAGTTGTTCGATGAATTGAGTTGGGCGAGGTGACGCTGAAGAGTGAAGTTTGCTGATTTTGCTGAGTCGATGGTTTTGAGCTTGGTGAAGTGTTTGAAGTGGGCGAAGTAGAGCTGTTGGCGCTTGTTTAGGTAAGTTGAGTAGTTGATCTTGAGAGATGGTTAGTTGATTTGGTAGTGTTTGACGGAAGCCTCCCACCTAAGATTTCTCCTAGGTAGGTGTCGTCAGAGTGGTAGTGAGTTTGTTGGGAGCGAGGTAGTTGCGTTTGACGTAGTAGATGAGTTCGATTTGTTGAGCGAGGTAGTTGCGTTTGACGTAGTAGATGAGTTCGATTTGTTGGCGGTTTTGACAGACCTCCCACCTAAGATTTCTCCTAGATGGGTGTCGTCAGTCTGAAAAAAAGAAGGTTGAAAATTAGCCGCTCGTATATTGGAGTCACCCAGTACAAGTACTGGGTGACTCATCTCGAGAGCATGTGCGTTCGAGTGATGTGTGGGAGCAACCCCACAGCACAATAAGAATAATAACCCTGTCGCGCTTAAGACACATTATAAAATAATGTCAAATATTAAACGTCTAAGAAATAATTTGTAACATATCTAAGAGGTTAGATTTGTATTAATTTTTTAATGAAAAAATTGATTTTTAAAAACAAAAGAAAGAAGTTTTCGATCTTTCTGATAAAAATTATTTACTTAATTTGGCATGTTTATACAATTATACCCATATATATTATGTAAATGATTTTTATTTTAATGCATAGTTTCGTTGATATGTTAAAGTTGTATCCCTTGATTCTATTGATTTTTACAAGGGAAATAATCATATACACGTCAATTGTGTGAGGCACCTCAATTTTAAAAACACAAGGTGTATTGCAAGTTAATACATCTTTCGTAGGTTCCAAAGCTTAGAGCAACATTAGTATATTTTGTGGCGATGTAACGTTTATGCAACAATCTCAAATTTAGTGTGTAAATAGGGCTTAGAGCTTAGGGTAACTTTATAACGTCTGTATAACATGATATCCTTATTGCAACATTTTTTATACAATCAATTTCCGTGGATTGAGTGGTACAGAGTGTACTAAACATTATCAAAACTGTGTGAATCTTTAAAGTTTTTGGTACCATTGTCACATGTGTGTTGAGTGGAGAGTGTAGCTCAATTTAATAACATTGTATGTGGAGTGGATTATACTAATCAGCATTTTCACAAAGATCGTATAAAATGGTTAAGACATCTTATCACATTCTATGTAAAAGGAGATCAGATAGATGTATTGTCGATCCTTAGTTTGAATAGTGTTTCTAAGAAAACGTCAGACGGTTTCATAAACTGGAGTGTATAGGACAACACCGTATATATAGTTAAGTAAAGAAAATCATTGACGACTTTATCATAGTTTAGAACGCATAGAGACATATGTTAGACTATTCTATTACAATTAATTTAAAATTTAATTTTATATGCATATATATATATATATATATATATATATATATATATATATATATATATATATACAAATTGACTTGTCATGATGAGTTACTTTAAATAAACTTACAGCTTATATATATATATGCTTTGAGTTTGTAGTACGTAGTTTAGTAATATAAATATTGATTGGCGTGTAAAATGGTTGCGGCACTTCATTAACGTTAAACTAATGAAACTTAATCTTCTTTTTTTACTAATTAAATCGATTGCAGTAAGTCATTAATCTATATAGTTAAATACATAATTTATTATTGCACATGGCTGTTAACACTATCGTACCACCACAATTGCAGGAAATCGTTGGCTTTATTTAACGATAATGTTTGTATCATTTTAACTAATCCATGTTTTTATAGATAATTTACTTCTCACAAGTTCATTGAAGCGTAACCTTAAATATACATTATGTGTTCGTAGCACTAGTTTTTTTTCCTGAAGACAGCTGTGATTTTATACTTTAACGAGTCGTTACAGTACAAGCAACATCAGTCAAAGTTCATTTTTGTCGTATTATCAAATTAAATCTTTTTGTTTGCATTTGTTGTTTTTTAGTTGTTTTTTTTATACTATAAAAATACAGTTTCAATCACATTATATTAAAGTGTATTATGTTGTTTTATTATTTCGCTAGCAAGTACTTTTAGCAAGTATGTAAATCCTTTCTCTTATTCAACTCATTGTTTTTATACTAGATAATTATAACTAAAAATACATAATAGAAAAACAAATATACGATATTTTGTTTTATTTTTTTAGATATACTTTAATTTAAAATGTGACTGCTTATAGATGAGTGCATCTTAAATAATATGCTTTAGCTTTTTTTTTAAAAGTCACGTAAATACTTTACACAATACCGATATATAGATTAAAAAAATTAAAATAAGCATTATTTAACTCCAAAAGCAAAAGGACAAAAAAAACATTATTTTGGCTAAATCCAAATTCAGAAACAAAATGGCTGAACCATTTGTGTTCAAAGCACAATTTATTCCAATTAGTGATCAACGATTTCATTAAAAGAATATTAATCAAAATCAAATTAAATGTTATGTACTAAAAAGTAGGAAAAAAGTTAATATTGCATTTGAACTCTAACTTACAGGAATCTGAATTTTTTTAACATTTCGTTGTTCGTCTCCATTAAAAAAAAGGATAACAAAAAAACGGCGCCTCACAAACCTCGACCCTTTAATCATACATTAATGTGTTCTATGAACAGAAACCTTGCTAGAGAGAGTAATGCGGTAACATTAAATAGTAAATGTATTATTATTAAACGAAACATCGATATTTAAGTGTGTGCATGTATGTGCAAGTTGCTGCTTTATGTGTATGTGCATGTATGTGCAAGATGCTGCATCATGTGTCAATACAAATGGGCAGTAACTGTCTGTGTAAGCCATGACGTCAAGTACCTACAACATGAGCCGGCAACCTGCGGCTCGCGAGCCGCATGCGGCTCTTTTAATGTCAAGTTGCGACTCTCCAGTTCCATTCACAAATAATTATATAATTTTATTTTACAAAACTCATTAAAAATATTATAAAGAAAAACAACTTTAAACAAGATAAAAACACTCATGAGAGAACAGTGAGAATAGGTGAGGTAGAAAGTATACGGAAAGCTACAGCCGCTTGGGAACTAGGTCCAGCCCCACAGTCGTGTAGTGACCAGCCCCACAGTCGTGTAGTGACCAGCCCCACAGTCGTGTAGTGACCAGCCCCACAGTCGTGTAGTGACCAGCCCCACAGTCGTGTAGTGACCAGCCCCACAGTCGTGTAGTGACCAGCCCCACAGTCGTGTAGTGACCAGCCCCACAGTCGTGTAGTGACCAGCCCCACAGTCGTGTAGTGACCAGCCCCACAGTCGTGTAGTGACCAGCCCCACAGTCGTGTAGTGACCAGCCCCACAGTCGTGTAGTGACCAGCCCCGTGGCAACAATTCAATGCTTGCCACTGCCCAAGTGCCGACTTTTTCAATACCGAATGCATCTCTCTCTATCTGTCAGTAATCATTAGTTTCACGAATTATTTTTTTTAGTTATTTACCTCCTACGGTTGAGCCGGGTACTGGACGGTGGGGTACGACTCTACCCGCCGTTCAGTGGGGTGGAAGATAAGTCTGGTGAGAACCAAAGGACAGAAGCGACCGATACACGGTAATCAAATCGATACCCAAGCCAGTTAGTCGGAGTTTGTCGTATTGAGGGTTGCCTGGATAGGGAGCCTGAGCCGGTGGTGTCCGTAAAGAAAGAACAAACAAAAATCATGCGAAATGCTGATACAATGGAAAGGTCCAATAGAAACGTTAAAGGAAACTGCACCAGTTGATGGCCTCTACCTTGTCAGTTTTGTTTTATACCAGGCCATACCTCAGGTCATCACGACCCAAATACAAGCATCTTCACTGCACCAGTTGATGGCCTCTACCTTGTCAGTTTTGTTTTATACCAGGCCATACCTCAGGTCATTACGACCCAAATACAAACATCTTCATTGCACCAGTTGATGGCCTCTACCTTGTCAGTTTTGTTTTATACCAGGCAATAACTCAGGTCATTACGACAAAAACACAAGCATCTTCACTGCACCAGTTGATGGCCTCTACCTTGTCAGTTGTGTTTTATACCAGGCTGGCAGTGGCGCTTTAAACGGTCACGTGATGCGGCAATTCGGTAATGAGGAAAAATATGTAGGTATATTACGTACTATAAATGACTATGCTAGTTCTTCAAATATAAGTGTTTTACATATGAAGACTGGGGAGAAATTATATCTGAAACTGTACACAAAAACAGAACCTGCTATCATACTAAACTAATTTGTTCCTGTTTTTTAATCATTTAATACATAATGTGTTAAACCTTTTTAAATAAATAATTATATCACTAGTTTACCTATATCTAACAATGTGCTGGCATGGTCAAGTGTTCAACTGACTTTTCTTGGTTTCAGTTCTTATGTTAGAACCAGTAGGGAATACTTGATTCTACCTAGCTCTGATAAGCATATGAATAGTGAGTAAAATGGCTGAGCAGTATTAACCGCAAATGTGTATGAAAAAACCATCAACTTTTGTATTGTATTTATCAGCTATTAACAGTTGTAAGTAAATGTTGAATGTTTTGTTTGTTTTTAAACCATAAATCATATAGTAAAACTATTATATTACGTTATACGGTTGCTATTGATAAGTTTTATTAACTTGCATTGTGTTAAAAATATTTTACTTAATAAAAAAAAAGCATGAATTATTTCTTGTAAAACAAAAATACTTTCAATTAGGGCAATTTTTTGTATCTAAAACACCAAGAGTTCATTGAATAACTCAACTCTTCAAATGTATTATTCGATATAAGAAACGTTTGTATGTTTTATTTCGAGTCTTGTTAGACTAACAAAAATAGCATGATATTATCAGTTTACGACATGTGAGGAGGAATGGAGAAATAGTGGTGAGCTAGCTAGTGCTAGAGGGGAAGGCTCTTAATGAGAAAACTTGGGGGGGGGGGGGGGGGGGGGGGGGTACATTACTTACAGGTTGTTCCGCTTGATAATATGTATGCTAGTTAATGGGAAATAATTACTGATAAAAAATGTTTTAAATTTTAGATTTAAATTAAATAAAAATTGCAAATAAAAAACCGACTGGTCAATTTTATTTCTAGAAATAACATTGTTGTAGCTAGGGCAGGATATGAAATTGACAAGTTTATGTTAGGGCAATAATGTAGCGTTGTTAGCGTAAGAAAGTAACGTAAAAAGGGTAGGAGAGTAACGTTTTTAGATGAAATGTAGTGTAGTTACGGTAGGTAAGTAAAGTTTGGAGCATTCTCAAACCTGACGGTCTACGGCCTGTTTCTCTGACCTCGGCATATGAAGGGATAGTAGTGTTAGCACTATGCCCAGCCACCTTTACTTTCCCTAAAGTGTTAGGTATCCATCAGTACTGGGTTCTACTGACTTAAACTCGGATTGGATCTCGAAACTTTCGGGTTAGTTCTCTACCGCTAGGACATCCCGTCCCTGGATAATCAAGGACAGAAACGTAATTAGGTGAAATGTACCGTAGTTACGGTAGGAAAGTATCGTAGTTAGGTGAACGGATATTCTGCTTCATTAACACAATAAACCAGGACAATAGACATGTGTATTGCATGTTTTAAGCAATTAATTTTTTAGTTAACTAGCATGTAGTATTTCAGAAAATGTCGTCCTATGATTAAGTTGAAGTACCATGAAATACTAAAAATTATTAATGCATGGAGCTGAAGAGCCGCATCTTGACATCAAGAGAGTCGCATGCGGCTCGAGAGCCGTAGGTTGCCGACCCCTGCATTAGGACTGTAGTACATATTAATTTTTTTTTTTTTAAACTTTTATTTACCATAAAACAAATTACAACATATTTTACACTGGCAGGTTGATAATACTTTACATAGTGGCAAATTATATGTTGGAGTTAAAGTGATATGTACAAATCGAAAGAATAACCAAAAGGGTAACAATATAAGCGGTTAAATATAACAAATGACTAAATATAACATTTCCAGATTACAGTTTGACTTTTTGATCACTTCCAAAGAAAGGGAAAGAATCCCGCATACTCACATAATAAATTTTTAAAGGGTATTCTGCTTAGTAATGTACATCTCAAATGCCTCGCATTTTTAAAAAAAGGTGATACATGTGTAAACAACAAATGTATAAAATAAAGGAACTTGTCCTGACTGACAGCATAAAAAAATTAATACAATAATAAAATTTACAAAATAAACTGTGCCATTATGTCAGAATGTTGAACTGTATCGGTGGGGTTGGCGGGGTCATAGCGGCATGGGTTGGAGGGGGGGTGGGGATTGGTTGGGTACGGTGGCCCATACATCAGGAGCAATGTTGCGTGACCTGAACGCTGTGATGTTCTACATACAGCGTGTGAGTTCGTGTGTTTCTATATATGATAATACTAAAATAGAAACAAATGATAGCTTTACAATGTTTGTAAGCTGTATAAATGAAACAGTACACAAAAAGCAACAATAGGAAACTGAATGACAAATTATAAATGGTGTGAAACAAGGTGGGGAAATGGGGGTTGAGGGGTGGGAGTCAAATTAATGTTGATTGAAATGCATTTAGGTAATACATCATCTTCAGTATTTAACATATTATTTTAACACAGGGGTGGGGGTCGTGGGGACGAAGGGGATGCAGTTATGAGGTGTAATTTGATATTGGGATCATGAGGTTAAGGGGCGCGGGGCGGGGAGGGTGTGATGAAAGGGGATGTGTCGGTTCGATTAGGCGGTCCAGGTGGCAAATGCAGTGTAATATGTTTTTTTTACGTTTTGCTGTTGCTAATTATGGTATATATGTTTGAGTGCTGTCATTGTCGAGTTGTCTACGATAAATCAAGTCTAGTACGTGTCCCGTGAACTGTACCTTGTAGTGTTTTGCTTTTATTCTACTTTTCCAGATAGTCTGTCTATATATAGCTACCGTCCTTGCTTTTTGCTCTAGGTCCGTCCTGTCTCTTTGTTTAGGGATTTTGTTTAGAGTTATGACTATATCGATATTGTAGGTCTCGTTTTTTATTATTTTGGTTTCTAGAGTCTTTTTCATGTTATGTATGGTGGGGCATTCTAAATAGATTTGCGTTTCGGTTTCGGGTGTGTTTTGTCTGCATAGTGGGCAAAATGGTTTCTGTTGTTTTGCTAGGGGTGTTAAATTGTAGATGAGTCCGTAAGTTATTTCCCTGGCTTTGGGTGTGATGGTTTTGAGATGTAGGTTTCTGAAGGTGTCCATTGTGTCTGTTAGAGCGTATTTCCTACGTTGTATTCTGTTGTATAGTGGGGTTGAGAGTTTTTGCACTAACTTTTTGTAGATGTTTTGTGATTTTTTTGTGAACAAGTTTTTCGTTGTTTTTTAATATTTGTAAACATTCTGTGTAAAAGGGACTATGTTTTCCTCCTATGTAATGTGGGGTTGCATTATTGAATTTTGTAAGTTTGTTGAGCTGAATGCCTATATAGTAGTGAGCTAGAGGGTGAAAGTTTGGTTGGCTAATTATTCTGCTAATGTGTGTTAGTCTGAATGAATTGATTTTGGTCTGAATATCGTGCAGGTTTATTCCTCCATGAAGTTTGTTTTGTACTAACGTGTTGTGGCTAATGTTTGAAATTGTGGTCTGAAATATGTACTCTCTAATGATTTTATTCAGATGTTCAATTGTTGTCTTTGGGATTGTTTTAGCCGTGGCTATATAGGTAATTTTTGGGATGACGTACCTATTAATTATAGATGACCTAGCAAAAATTGTTGTTGAGCTAAATTTATAAAGTGCTATGGTGTTTTGGATGTTGCTTAAGACTTGTTTCCATTCATCATCGTTGTTGGTGTGTGGGTTACTATAGTGGGTTATGCCGTAAAGTTTTAATTTGTTGGTACCTAGCATGTTTAGTGGGTAATTGGGTTTGTTGATCCACCGTCCAAGTCCCATAATTTTGGTTTTCGTTAGGTTAATTTTTGACCCGCTACCCAGCCCAAAGTCAAGGAAAATATGTCTTTTTTTTTTTTTTTTTTTAATTTTTGTATTTTTTTTTTTTTTAATACTTTCATTTGCAATTTAAAACAAGTACATCAACATCAAATTCTTACATAATTTCGAACATCAAATGAAAACGAAATAGTAATACAATATATTACCAGGGGCGGAACTACCATACCGCCAGACCCCGCAATGCGGGGGGGGGCCCAGGACGTTTAGGGGCCCAGTTCCGACAAAAAAACAATGAAATTTTTGTTGAAAAATTATGTTTTTCATGCATCTTGAAAGTGGTTTTGTAAAAAAAAAAAAAAAAAAAAAAAAAAAAAAAAAAAAAAAAAAAAAAAAAAACAGGTCTACTATAGCAGAGATTGTTGCGTAGAAAATTATTTTAAAATCTACAAGAGCTATAGTTTGAAAGGTAGGCTAACATTCACACTACTTCCATGACTTACTGCCCTTCTTTAAAATAGGGATGACCACAGAGTTCATTTAAATATTTTTGTACTATGTATATTAAAAAGCAATTGATTCTCTGAATTATTATTTAAATGAGACGTGCTAATCAATGGTATAGCTAAAAAAAATAGATGTTTTCAAAATTGATATTATAAAAGCCAAAAATGACAAAAATAAACATAACGCGAGAAACCATTCACGAATCAAGCTTACGTCTTTATATATTTTTATTTTTTGACCAGGATGTTTAGTAGTGGTCACCATAATTTGTAGCCCAAAATGAGTTTGGACTAACTTTGTCTGGTATGTTCTCAGAATGGTTATATATTGCAATGAAATAGACTAAATTATATATATATATATATATATATATATATATATATATATATATATATATATATATATATATATAAGGGGGCCCTAATTTTTTTCTTTGCGGGGGAGCCTTTAATTTCTAGTTCCGCCACTGTATATTACAATATATTACAATAGTAATATTTCTTTCTTACTTGTAGCCTGCTTTCATTCATTTAAGATGGTTTACATATTCATAGATGTAATACAAAACGTCTAAATATAAAGAAAAATTAAAAATTAAAAACCAATCTGAAACTGAAAATGCAAATGTGTAATTAAAATTAAATGATGATTCAAGGGATTTTTTTTTCTCGGCGTGGTGGGCTGAGGGGACGAGGGGGGGAGAGGGGGAATTTGTTGTTTTTTTTTTTAAGTAGAGCTGAAATGAATTTGGGATTACAGAGAATTAAAATGATATAAATTGTAAGCAATCGGAAAAGTTATGTTATTACAATGAGACACGTAAAAGCAAACACTCTTCCCTTTCAAACATCTATATCTATACAGTCCTCAATTAGTTGTTTTTTTCCTTTTTATTTTTTTTTTGTTTTATTAATTCAATTGTTTTAAACGGTGCCCTGTCAAAACGGCCCGGGGCAAATCGGCCCCGTCAAAACGGCCCCGTTAATACGACCCCGTCAAATCGACTCCCGACAAACCGACCCCGTCAAAATAGCCCCGTCAAAAGGGCCCCGACTTATTGGCTCCCGTCAAATGGGCTCCCGTCATATTGACTTGCGACATATAGGCTCCCGACAAATGGGCTCCCGATATTTAGGCTCCCGACAAATGGACTCCCGACATATTAACCCCTGACAAATAGGCTCAGGACATATTGGCTCCCGACAAAGCGGCTCCCGACATATTGGCTCCCGACATAAGGGCTCAAGACAAATAGGCTCCCGGCAAATGGGCTCACGACATTTTGGCTACCGACAAATGGGCTCCCGACATATTGGCTCCCGGCAATTGGGCTCCCGACATTTGGCTTTTGACAAAATGACTCCCGACATATTGGCTCCAGAAAAATGAATGATATGACCACTATTGGCATAAAAGTAACCATTGTGTCCTACCTCCAAGACCACCATAACCTCTTTTTAATGCCCGAATGAAATTATTTATTCATGAACCAACATTAATTCACAAGCAAATCGAGCCCTTAACAGCTAAATTCCCCCAATTCTAAAGTTTTGATAATGTTTAATTTACAACAGAAAAGATCTGTTGCTTAAAAGCGAGCACAGAAGTGTAAATGTATGATATACATGATGTTAACATGATAACAGCATTTTGTTTTGATAACCTACAAGCACAGTGGCGTAGCGAGGTCGGGTGTCACCCCCGGGGACAAACTTTCAAGTTTTCGATTTGCACCCCCCCCCAAACTTTCGATTTGCACCCCCACCCCCTCAACGTTTTCTCTATATATTTTGCTATTTTTTGCCTTGGTGTCACCCCCTAAATGGTGTCACCCGGTGCGGTCCGCACCACCGCCCCCCCCCCCTCGCTACGCCCCTGTACAAGCATATTGCAGTAAGGAAGGTACAGCGTGGACCCTTCTCCCCACACTGAGTTGAAACAGCCTATAACCGACTCAATTATGATGTCATAGATAGATGACCCTTAAATTAAAACATACTATATTTTATAATAGATAAACTAATATAAAAATAAGGCCTGCCGAACAAGAGATGCATACGTTGTATTACATAAGAGTGTTGGATAAGCTAACTCTAAAGAATATTGATGAAGGGGTCCCACTGGCAGATGTCATATTCAATGAGACCGCTTTGCCGGTATTGCCAGTGCAGTGGCGTAGCTAGGATTTTTGGGCCCCTATGCAGAAATTATTAGTGGGCCCCTTCGTCAGCCGTTAGGCCAGTGGCGTCGCTAGGTCGGGTGTCACCCGGTGCGGCACTTCGTATTGTCACCCCCTCCCAGGAAACAAAGCATATATATATATATATATATATATATATATATATATATATATATATATATATATATATATATATATATATATATATATATATATACTAGGCATACTGCCTAGCTTCGCTTAGGTTTTCAATAACATTTGATAATTTGAATAGTAATTATTAGGTGATGGATGAGGCGTGGAGTGCTTAAATGTAAACAGTAATGCTAATTTTAGAGAAGATGCTGTAGGCCTATGCTCTTTAACATCAGCATTCAGAGAAAGTGTTCGAAAGTACGCAATTTATAACTAAGATGGAAATAGAACTACAGAGGTTCCATGAACAGTATATCTCATAACTTATATTATATTGACTTTAAAATTTAATTTTTTATTTAATTATGATACGTAGCTTAATTAATAACTTATTTTTATCTAAAACAAATGCTATACTTTGTCGTTTTCTGTTTCTGTTTAAAATAGTATACAATTATTTGAAAAATAATTATTTAAAAAGGTTACCTCCCTTGGAAATTAACCGAATGACGTATCTCTGTGTTTACTTTTTTTTTTAAACAGTTACTATGCTTATATAAGAAAATACGATATATAAACATATTTAACGACTACAATAGCTTTTTCCGACGGGATTAAAGTTTTTTTGTTACCCTCCAGGGTCGGTCTACGACCTCAAATAATATTAACAGAATCGATCGTCAAATTATTTATATATATCTCATATAAGGAGAATTTCACTCGCGGTCATCTTTTAGCACTGGTCGAGGGCTTTGAGTCTGACCAACAGTTTTTCCATACGGCCTAGTCATCTATAGAAGTGTATGCAAAACATTAGCATGATGTACAGAGGTTAAGTAACGTAAAAATTGTGTTGAAATTACCCTGTTTTTTTTCCATAAAATACAAAGATTATATAGGGAAATACGACTGGTCAGTTTTGACCCCTTTACGAAGTTTTCCCAGATATGCCGAGTTTTTTGTGACACCCCAAGGCGTTCTCCTACCACCTCACAAAATATCAAGGGGGTCGTCGTCGGAAAATTTTTTTCGTAATAGAGCTCAAATAAAGAGAGTTTCACTCGCGGTCACATTTTAGCCCTCGTCGAGGGCTTTGAGTGAAACCGACAGTTTTCCCTAAAGGTCAAGCCATTGACATAAGAGTATGCAAAAATTTAGCCAGATATACTGAGTTTAAGTACCCTAAAGCCTGCGTTGAAATGACCCTCTGTTTTTCCAATAAAATACAAAGATTATATAGGGAAATACAACTGGTCAGTTTTGACCGCTTTACGAAGTTTTCCCAGATATGCCGAGTTTTTTGTGACACCCCAAGGCGTTCTCCTACCACCTCACAAAATATCAAGGGGGGTCGTCGGAGGAAATTTTTTTTCGTAATAGAGCTCATATAAAGAGAATTTCACTCGCGGTCACTTTTTAGCCCTCGTCGAGGGCTTTGAGTGAAACCGACAGTTTTCCCTAAAGGTCAAGCCATTGACCTAAGAGTATGCAAAAAAATACCCAGATATACTGAGTTTAAGTTCCCTAAAGCCTGCGTTGAAATGACCCTCTGTTTTTCCCATAAAATACAAAGATTATATAGGGAAATACGACTGGTCAGTTTTGACCCATTTCCCGATTTTTCCCGGACATGGCGAGTTTTTTGTGACACCCCAAGGCGTTCTCCTACCACCTCACAAAATTTCAAGGGGGGTCGTCGGAGGAAATTTTTTTTCGTAATAGAGCTCATATAAAGAGAATTTCACTCGCGGTCACTTTTCAGCCCTCGTCGAAGGCTTTGAGTGAAACCGACAGTTTTCCCTAAAGGTCAAGCCATTGACCTAAGAGTATGCAAAAATTTAGCCAGATATACTGAGTTTAAGTACCCTAAAGCCTGCGTTGAAATGACCCTCTGTTTTTCCAATAAAATACAAAGATTATATAGGGAAATACAACTGGTCAGTTTTGACCCACTTCCCGATTTTTCCCGGACATGGCGAGTTTTTTGTGACACCCCAAGGCGTTCTCCTACCACCTCACAAAATTTCAAGGGGGTCGTCGGAGGAAATTTTTTTTCGTAATAGAGCTCATATAAATAGAATTTCACTCGCGGTCACTTTTTAGCCCTCGTCGAGGACTTTGAGTGAAACCGACATGTTTGCCCTACGGCCAAGCCATTTACCTATAAGCATGCCAAAACTTAGCCAGATGGAAAGAAGGTAAGTGCCCTAAAATCCGTTTTGAAATGACCCTCTGTTTTCCCCATAAAATACAAAGATTATATAGGGAAATACGACTGGTCAGTTTTGACCCCTTTACGAAGTTTTCCCAGATATGCCGAGTTTTTTGTGACACCCCCAGGCGTTCTCCTACCACCTCACAAAATATCAAGGGGGGTCGTCGGAGGAAATTTTTTTCCGTAATAGAGCTCATATAAAGAGAATTTCACTCGCGGTCACTTTTTAGCCCTCGTCGAGGGCTTTGAGTGAAACGGACATGTCTGCCCTACGGCCAAGCCATTTACCTATAAGCATGCCAAAACTTAGCCAGATGGAAAGAAGGTAAGTGCCCTAAAATTCGTTTTGAAATGACCCTCTGTTTTCCCCATAAAATACAAAGATTATATAGGGAAATACGACTGGTCAGTTTTGACCCCTTTACGAAGTTTTCCCAGATATGCCAAGTTTTTTGTGACACCCCCAGGCGTTCTCCTACCACCTCACAAAATATCAAGGGGGGTCGTCGGAGGAAATTTTTTTCCGTAATAGAGCTCATATAAAGAGAATTTCACTCGCGGTCACTTTTTAGCCCGCGTCGAGGGCTTTGAGTGAAACGGACATGTCTGCCCTACGGCCAAGCCATTTACCTATAAGCATGCCAAAACTTAGCCAGATGGAAAGAAGGTAAGTGCCCTAAAATCCGTTTTGAAATGACCCTCTGTTTTCCCCATAAAATACAAAGATTATATAGGGAAATACGACTGGTCAGTTTTGACCCCTTTACGAAGTTTTCCCAGATATGCCGAGTTTTTTGTGACACCCCAAGGGGTTCTCCTACCACCTCACAAAATTTCAAGGGGGATCGTCGGAGGAATTTTTTTTTCTTAATATAGCCCATATAAGGCGCCGGTCAGTCGAGGTCAGTTTTGACCCCCTCCCCGTAGACTTTTCGGCCAACCGTCACCGGCCCTCGTGTTCTATCGCCCCAAGGCACCATCGTGCCAAATTTGACGCGCCTGCGGCGCCGGGAAGTGCCCTATCGGGCACCCGACCACTTTGCTTTATATATATAGATATATATATA
Source organism: Physella acuta (assembly GCF_028476545.2). Classification (NCBI taxonomy): domain Eukaryota; kingdom Metazoa; phylum Mollusca; class Gastropoda; family Physidae; genus Physella; species Physella acuta. The sequence goes on from NW_026732412.1 coordinate 274,585, forward strand.
TATATATATATATATATATATATATATATATATATATATATATATATATATATGTGTGTGTGTGTGTGTGTATGTGTCGGCCTACATAGGCCTAAAATTTATATATATGCCACATACTGGTACACGTACGTGTTTAAGCTTTAATCACTGCTGACTTAATAGTAACGATGTTTATCTACAGTCTCTTTATAATACAGTTGGATGTAGCATTGTTTTCTTTATAGTTTACGTTTACGTCGTGGTGTCACACCCCCCCCCCCCCCCTCTTGATATAATTTTTGATTAGTACTTAGAAGACTATTTAACTTTAACTAATGGATCTGGAAAATGGCATTTCATTCTATAAATTTACAATTTTTTGCCTTTGGTGTCACACCCCCCCCCCTAAATGGTGTCACACGTTGCGGTCCGCACCCCCCGCCTCGCCTTAGCTACGCCTCTCCGTTAGGCTACAGAGGAGTTAAACGAAGAGATCAACTTCTACTTACGATGGATATTTTTTAATATATAAATATTCTGAAGGCAACATTTTGTATTTTATATTTCCTGATTTTGTATTTATACTATATTATTATGCTTGCCTACTACTGCTAAAAAGTTTATTTATAGGCTGATTCTCTCAATGTCTTGCACGACAAAGTGATATAGCCTGTAGTGTTATTATAACGATTGGGCTCTGTTTGACCCACAAACACTGAATCCCACTGCCGAAACGGTGGGGAGGGGGGGGGGGGGCTTTTTAGAACTTTTAACCTTTTTCTTTTTTAAAATTATTTATATGTAACAAATATTAAAATTCCATTGTAAAAGTTTTAATTTTTTATGAGGGAAAATGGCCCCTATGTGCCTTGAGCCCCCATGCCTTGCTTACGCTAGCTTTACGGTAGCTACGCCTCTGTGTCAGTGGTCCTTTTGTCTGGAGCCAAATTGACAGGAGCCTTTTTGTCGGGAGCCAAAATGACGCTAGCCTATTTGTCGGGAGTCGTAATGACGGGGGCCGTTTTGTGGAGAAACTAAATGGCGGGATCCTATTTGTCGGGAGTCGTAATGACGGGGGCCGTTTTGTGGAAAAAACTAAATGACGGGAGACTATATGTCGGGAGCCAAAATGACGGGAGCCTATTTGTCAGGAGCCTTATTGACTGGAGCCCTTTTGTCGGGAGCCTATATAACGGGAGCCTATTTGTCGGTAGCCTAAATGACGGGAGCCTATTTGTCGGGAGCCTATATGACGGGGTCCATATGTCGCTGGCCCTTTTGACGGGGCCGATTTGACGGGGTCGTTTTGACGGGGTCGTTTTGTCGGGGTCGTTTTGACGGGGCCGTTTCGTCATTGGCCGAATTGACGCCGCACGTATATATATATATATATATATATATATATATATATATATATATATATATATATATATAGTATGATATTTGTTTAGGATTATATATATATATATTCTAAACAAATATATTATTGACATAAAAATGTTAGTGGCTCTTTAAAAACCGGGTGATGTTGTAAATTGTTACTTTAGGCTCTTTTGTCTCAAAAGGTTGCCGACCCCTGGTGTAGACTATAGTTACTCGGATATTATTTTTGTTTTGTGTGTACAGAAGCGCACAATTATTTGAACATTACCAAAAGTTTGGATATTCTTAATACGGCTTAAAGTAACTGTTGAAAGTTCACAGCAGGCCTTGTTTATAAAAAAAACATGTTCGTATTTGTTATTGGTTTTCTTTCCTTATCAATAAAAAGTGTACCTTTAATTCTACTTATGTTATCATTCCTTCACTTAGTAAGTTTTTAATCAGCGTGGTCTAGTCGGTAAAGATTATTGTTGCTAAACTGTTAAGTCACGAGTTTGAACTCTCGGGCAGATGAGGCTCGATATCTGGGGACAGCAACTCTTCTAGGAGAGACAACACCAAAATCAAACAACTGCTGTCTTTTAGTTTATTCTTGGTTGGACAAAGACTATGGAAGCAAATTCAGAAAGAAAATTAGGAATAATGGTCTGTATTGTGCATAACCAGTTGACACGTATACTTAACTGTGTAGGAGGGAATCTCTTCCCACACTAAACTTAAGAACGAAGAAGAAGAATTATATAACATCTTAAAAGAGGGTAGGAATAGAGGGCGCAAATATATTTTATAATGTTCTGAAGTAAAAAAAAAATGTTACGATTTACGTGCGATATTGCTTTATTGTTTTAGAAGAGTTAAACACATATTATAAACTACATTTCCTTTCCTTATCAGGTGTTCGTGTAACGTTAACCTATCTATCAGCCAAATAGAAGGAGAACGTCCCCGGATTCTTTTTTCGGGGTCATATGCAAATGCCTTACGGCCTAAGTGGATGAACACTTAACACAACGACCCACTAGGGCTCGAATTTAATGTCTAGGGAAGCTAGTGATACTATTGTAATTAACACTCATCCAATCTACATACGACCTTTTAATCAGCGAACTCAGAAGTGGCAGAACACAAGGTTGAACTAAATAAAATATTTAATGTATAACATATCAAAACCCAACTTACACAATGTAGGAAAAAACACTATCACAGATTTCTACACTGTCTAAAGAACAGCTACAGGCCACACAACACTGCTGTAGTTTCTAGAATTACTTAGCGACAAGTAATATTAAACTAGAAGACTAAATCAACTGAAGAAAGCAAGGCACACACAGGTCTTAAGTACTCTCACGTTCAAATGGTCAGAGTCTATAGCCGGACAATGTGGACGGCTGCCTGACCAAGGTAAAACTGCCTCGTAGACTGCCAGGTCAAGATAAACTGCCTCGTGTTGCGAGTGTGCGGGGCAATTAAAGACTTCTGTGACAGGGGAGGTTATCCTCAACTCATGTCGCCATTGGTTGGGATAATCATCTGATCAGAATCATTCAATCAGATTTTAATGGAAATTTTCTATGTCTCAAACACCTTAATAGTCAATGGAAAAACCCCAGGTGTTACACAATCATTCCATATAAGGAATTATACAATGTCAAAATAAAAATGACTCGACCTAAGTAGGTCACATCCCCTCCCTTTTTGGAAGTGACAGATAGGTTCCACAAGAACATACATAAGGAACCAATCTGGCAATGAAATAACAAAAATGTTTTACAAATGTAGGCAATCAAAATCATAATACCAGATGAAAATATCCCTGAACATAAAAGGGAAGTAACTCCAACTTTTACAATTGGTGAAAGGGGAGTAACCCTTCAAAAAGTAATTATACATCAAAATCCCTCAAAAAAGGGTATTACAATATTTCCATGTGGATATTAAAGGTGGTAAACCCGCCAGGGTAAGACCTTTATTTCAATGACTAGCTACAATATCAATTGAGTCATATGAGACATATTATTATAAAAGATTACATATAATCAAAAACCACCTTTAATTAAGGTTCACCTGAAAATAAACAAAATATTCAACAGGATTGGAATTTTGAAAAATTCTAACTCACACCACTCATTTCCATATGAGTGACACTCAAACAAAACCTGTTTATGGTCCTAATGAACCACAAAGCGTGTCTCATGATCAATGTGTGTAACAAGATTTTACATCCTTGACAAACAATCAGCCACAACATTATCACTACCCTTAATGTGTGAAATTTCCAGATTAAAATTTTGGAAATATAAGCACCATCTCAATATTCTTTGATTTGTCTGTCCTAACTTAGAGGTAAATTTCAGGGGATCATGGTCAGAAAACACTCTGACTGGATTGGTTGAAGAAGAGACATAGACTTCAAAATGTTGTAATGATAAAACCAAAGCTAAAGCTTCTTTTTCAATAGTAGAATAATTCTTTTGGTTCTCATTTAACTTCCTGGAAAAAAAGGCAATGGGATGGTCAATTCCCATGTTGTCTTCTTGAAATAGGACTGAGCCAATGGCTAAGTTGCTAGCATCAATGGCAAGTTTAAAGGGCTTGCTAAAATTTGGTGCAGCCATAACAGGAGCATTTGATAAAAATGACTTAATGGTTAAAAAAGCTTCTTGACATTTATTGGACCATTCAAATTCAACACCCTTTTTCAATAATGCAGTAAGAGGTTCAGCAATAGCTGAAAAGTTTTGACAGAACCGCCTATAGTAACCAGCCATCCCAAGGAACTTTTTGATCTCTTTACAATTTTTGGGAGGTGGTAACCTTACAATAGCATCTATTTTAGCTTCAATGGGCCGAACTTGGTTCGTTCCCACTTGATAACCCAAATAGGTAATTGAAGCTTTACAGAAATCACTTTTATGTAAGTTTACAGTAAAATTAACTTCAGACAATTTTCTAAAAAGGTTAGTCAATTGAACAATATGTTCTTCAAAAGTATTAGAAAATACAACTATATCATCTATGTAGGCCTCACATTGGTCTATGTCAGCAATGACAGAGTTAATGACCCTCTGGAAAGTTTGACCAGCATTTCGCATACCAAAGGGCATACGTTTGTATCTATAAAAACCATTAGGGGTTACAAAAGCAGATATTTCTTTTGCACGTTGCATCTATAAGTTGAGTCATTTTGGCTTGAAATCTAAATAGTTGAGGCCTAAATATTCTCATTAAACTTTAATTCTAAAACGAAAAAGACTAGTGACTAGTGCATCTAGATCTAGATCAAGAGATTTACACCAAGAAGGTGTGTTACCGGTACGTGTGTTTTTTTTTTACTCTGTCGGGCGTATTGACAACATAGTTCAAATCACTTAATTTTGAATGCACAGTAAAAGGTCCACAATATCTCAAGGATAACGCATTGTCCAGATTAGGCACTAGCACAAGAACTTTGTCGCCTGGATTGAATGTTCGTTTACAAGAACTCTTATCATACAGTTCTTTCATTCTCACTTGGGCCTTTCTTAAGTTCTTGTGAGCCATTTCGCACACGGCTTTCAGTCGAACGTGAAAATCGTCGAAGTTTTCCACTGGATGATCACTGGTACCTGTCCAACGTTCGTGTATCAGCTTCAGGGGACCCCGGACAGAATGTCCAAACACAAGTTGAAAAGGCGAGTAGCCTAAAGAGTCCTGGACACAGTCCCTCGCGGCGAAAATAATCCAAGGAACAGACTCATCCCATTGGGTGTTACTATTAGCGAATGTCCTTAGCATGGTTTTGAGGGTTTGGTGGAACCTCTCAAGTACGCCTTGAGACTGAGGGTGGTAGGCTGAGCTGGTGATGTGGGTAACGCCTAGCTTGGCTAGCGCTTCCTGAAAATGGTGACTGGTGAAGTTGCTGCCTTGATCTGTTTGCACGATTCTAGGTAATCCAAAGGTAGTGAAGAACCGGGTCATGGCTCTGACTACAGTCTTTGCCTTAATGTTCCGTAAGGGAATCGCCTCGGGAAAACGGGTACTTGAACACATAAAGGTAAGTAGGTACTCGTTGCCCGCCTTGGTTTTAGGCAAGGGACCTACACAGTCCATGACGATTTTAGAAAAAGGTTCTTCTAATACAGGAATCGGACTCAAAGGGGCCTTAGGAATTGTCTGGTTTGGCTTTCCGGCCAACTGACAGTTCGTGCAACTTCTGCAGTAACGCGACACATCTTTTCTCATTTTGGGCCAAAAGAACAGTTCTTTGATCTTCGCCGTCGTTTTAGAGACTCCTGGGTGCGCTGACATTGGATGGTCATGTGCCAGCTTAAGTATTTCATGCCGATAAGGTGGAGGGACCCACAGCTGGTTTTTACCCAACAATGGTTCGGCTGGTGAGGCATTCACTGGTATAGCGCGACGAAAGAAGAGGCCGTTCTCGGAGAAATATTCTCCATCGTCAGATGATAGAGATTTTTCGACCGTTGCTTTGAGTTCCGCGTCGGCTTGTTGAGCTTTAATGATGTCTTCCTGAGATATCCTCAGGGGTAAGCCCAGGCTTGTGTTCTCTGGAAGCATAGACTCCAGTTTGAGAGTCGAATTTCTTGACGATGATGGCGGGTGTGGTTCAGACGTGATGTCAGCCAATTGTTTGGTCTGGCTTCTTGTCACCGCACATGCAGGATACAGTTCATAATCATTATCTGGAACTGTTGACAAAGGGTCTGAAACCGTACAGGGGTATACTTTGCTTCCCGCAAGGTCATTCCCTAGAAGTAGGTGTACTCCTGGGACAGGAATACTATCTATCACACCTAAAATGACCTCACCTTCGACGAGATGATGTTTCAGGGCAAACTTGTGTAGAGGGACGACAGTAGATTTTGTCCCCACTCCCTGGATAATGGAAATCCTTCCGGTGTTCGTCTCTGGTGTAATGTCCATTGAACTTTTCAAAAGGAGTGATTGTGACGCTCCTGTGTCTCTTAGAACGGTGATATTCTTCTGAGACAACGGATCACCTGGTTTGCTAATGATGGCTTCAGCAATAAAAGATGAAAAGTCAACTTTTCTCGATCCCTCGAGATCGGTAGACTCGGAAGAAACTGGATGGTGGCGAGAACAGTCAAAATGTGACTGCACATAATGTGTGGAGACTTGACTACCTTCTTGCGGACACTTAGGGTTAGAGTCCTTTTGAATTCTAGAGTGCATAGTTGAACTGGCTGCTTGAGGGGATAGAGCATAGTGCGCGGAAGTACGCACCACTTCTCTGTTATATTGACGACGTTTGTAACAGTCTTTGACATGGTGACCAGGCCTTTTGCAGAACTGGCATGCTGCTCGACGATTGAGAGTTGATCTTGGGTTCTCTCTGGACTGTAATGTCTTCAAATGTTGGCCAACAGGATGATTGCTGCCAAAAAGGGGAAGCACGGGGTTGAGGCGGTTTCCTGACACTGGTGGTTTCTTATGCACCAACATATAGGTGTCAGCCGACTCAGCAGCCTTCTGGATGTCAGTTATCTTGTTATCCAGAATGTGTAGTCGTATCTCTTCAGGCAGGGACGATAGGAATTCTTCCCTTAGGATAAGTGACCTGAGTTTCTCAAACTCAGAAACTTCCTCAGAGTGTAGCCACCTTGAGAATATTTTCTCCTTTTCAAAGAGAAATTCCACATATGATTGTGTGGGTAACTTGCGGAGTGTTCGGAATTTTGTCCGATAGGCCTCGGGCGTCAGTGCGTAGGCCTTTAAAATGGCAGTCTTGACCAACCTATAGTTATTTTGAACGTCGTGAGAGAGTGCCTGGTATGTTTTTGCAGCTTTCCCAGTAAGGACAAAGCTCAATAAAGCAGTAATGGAAGTTTCGGGCCATTCACATGTCTTCGCTAAACTCTCAAACGAGTTAAAGAAAACGACCAAATCTGTTTCATCAAATTTAGGCACTAATTTCCCAAATTTGGCAATCACTTGCCCTACCGACATCTTTTTTGGATCTACCGGAGAAGTGACATCACTAACTTGACCAAACTCTAATTCCAACCTCCTCTTATCTAAAGCAATTTTAACCTCTAACTCCTGTTCTTTTAATGCCTTCTCTAAAGCAACTTTCTCCTCACGAAGTAATACACCAGCCAACAAACTTTCATCAAATACCCCTTCATTAATGAAATGAACAACAATTTTATCTCTCAACACCTCTGACTTCTGCGTAACAGAATAATCCAATTTCAATTCCTTAACAACACTAACCAAAACTTTTCTACTCAACTTTTCTACATCTTCAACAGTAGGATTAGCCAAAAAAGACTCCATAACACTAACTTGAAAATCACAACAAGCCTAGATTCTTTAAATTAATACACAGCGTTGGGCCGTGTACTTGACCTCTTCAATCTAGGACGACACGTCTGCTTATTTGACCTAGATACTCTAGCCTGAGCGCGCGTTGTAAGAACACTGCGCTACTGGATATAAAAACAACTAAATCCAACTAACCTTAGTATTCAACTGATATAACCAACAACTGGAACGACAGATTAAATCCCGGACGGGCCCCCACTTTGTAACGTTAACCTATCTATCAGCCAAATAGAAGGAGAACGTCCCCGGATTCTTTTTTCGGGGTCATATGCAAATGCCTTACGGCCTAAGTGGATGAACACTTAACACAACGACCCACTAGGGCTCGAATTTAATGTCTAGGGAAGCTAGTGATACTATTGTAATTAACACTCATCCAATCTACATACGACCTTTTAATCAGCGAACTCAGAAGTGGCAGAACACAAGGTTGAACTAAATAAAATATTTAATGTATAACATATCAAAACCCAACTTACACAATGTAGGAAAAAACACTATCACAGATTTCTACACTGTCTAAAGAACAGCTACAGGCCACACAACACTGCTGTAGTTTCTAGAATTACTTAGCGACAAGTAATATTAAACTAGAAGACTAAATCAACTGAAGAAAGCAAGGCACACACAGGTCTTAAGTACTCTCACGTTCAAATGGTCAGAGTCTATAGCCGGACAATGTGGACGGCTGCCTGACCAAGGTAAAACTGCCTCGTAGACTGCCAGGTCAAGATAAACTGCCTCGTGTTGCGAGTGTGCGGGGCAATTAAAGACTTCTGTGACAGGGGAGGTTATCCTCAACTCATGTCGCCATTGGTTGGGATAATCATCTGATCAGAATCATTCAATCAGATTTTAATGGAAATTTTCTATGTCTCAAACACCTTAATAGTCAATGGAAAAACCCCAGGTGTTACACAATCATTCCATATAAGGAATTATACAATGTCAAAATAAAAATGACTCGACCTAAGTAGGTCACATCCCCTCCCTTTTTGGAAGTGACAGATAGGTTCCACAAGAACATACATAAGGAACCAATCTGGCAATGAAATAACAAAAATGTTTTACAAATGTAGGCAATCAAAATCATAATACCAGATGAAAATATCCCTGAACATAAAAGGGAAGTAACTCCAACTTTTACAATTGGTGAAAGGGGAGTAACCCTTCAAAAAGTAATTATACATCAAAATCCCTCAAAAAAGGGTATTACAATATTTCCATGTGGATATTAAAGGTGGTAAACCCGCCAGGGTAAGACCTTTATTTCAATGACTAGCTACAATATCAATTGAGTCATATGAGACATATTATTATAAAAGATTACATATAATCAAAAACCACCTTTAATTAAGGTTCACCTGAAAATAAACAAAATATTCAACAGGATTGGAATTTTGAAAAATTCTAACTCACACCACTCATTTCCATATGAGTGACACTCAAACAAAACCTGTTTATGGTCCTAATGAACCACAAAGCGTGTCTCATGATCAATGTGTGTAACAAGATTTTACATCCTTGACAAACAATCAGCCACAACATTATCACTACCCTTAATGTGTGAAATTTCCAGATTAAAATTTTGGAAATATAAGCACCATCTCAATATTCTTTGATTTGTCTGTCCTAACTTAGAGGTAAATTTCAGGGGATCATGGTCAGAAAACACTCTGACTGGATTGGTTGAAGAAGAGACATAGACTTCAAAATGTTGTAATGATAAAACCAAAGCTAAAGCTTCTTTTTCAATAGTAGAATAATTCTTTTGGTTCTCATTTAACTTCCTGGAAAAAAAGGCAATGGGATGGTCAATTCCCATGTTGTCTTCTTGAAATAGGACTGAGCCAATGGCTAAGTTGCTAGCATCAATGGCAAGTTTAAAGGGCTTGCTAAAATTTGGTGCAGCCATAACAGGAGCATTTGATAAAAATGACTTAATGGTTAAAAAAGCTTCTTGACATTTATTGGACCATTCAAATTCAACACCCTTTTTCAATAATGCAGTAAGAGGTTCAGCAATAGCTGAAAAGTTTTGACAGAACCGCCTATAGTAACCAGCCATCCCAAGGAACTTTTTGATCTCTTTACAATTTTTGGGAGGTGGTAACCTTACAATAGCATCTATTTTAGCTTCAATGGGCCGAACTTGGTTCGTTCCCACTTGATAACCCAAATAGGTAATTGAAGCTTTACAGAAATCACTTTTATGTAAGTTTACAGTAAAATTAACTTCAGACAATTTTCTAAAAAGGTTAGTCAATTGAACAATATGTTCTTCAAAAGTATTAGAAAATACAACTATATCATCTATGTAGGCCTCACATTGGTCTATGTCAGCAATGACAGAGTTAATGACCCTCTGGAAAGTTTGACCAGCATTTCGCATACCAAAGGGCATACGTTTGTATCTATAAAAACCATTAGGGGTTACAAAAGCAGATATTTCTTTTGCACGTTGCATCTATAAGTTGAGTCATTTTGGCTTGAAATCTAAATAGTTGAGGCCTAAATATTCTCATTAAACTTTAATTCTAAAACGAAAAAGACTAGTGACTAGTGCATCTAGATCTAGATCAAGAGATTTACACCAAGAAGGTGTGTTACCGGTACGTGTGTTTTTTTTTTACTCTGTCGGGCGTATTGACAACATAGTTCAAATCACTTAATTTTGAATGCACAGTAAAAGGTCCACAATATCTCAAGGATAACGCATTGTCCAGATTAGGCACTAGCACAAGAACTTTGTCGCCTGGATTGAATGTTCGTTTACAAGAACTCTTATCATACAGTTCTTTCATTCTCACTTGGGCCTTTCTTAAGTTCTTGTGAGCCATTTCGCACACGGCTTTCAGTCGAACGTGAAAATCGTCGAAGTTTTCCACTGGATGATCACTGGTACCTGTCCAACGTTCGTGTATCAGCTTCAGGGGACCCCGGACAGAATGTCCAAACACAAGTTGAAAAGGCGAGTAGCCTAAAGAGTCCTGGACACAGTCCCTCGCGGCGAAAATAATCCAAGGAACAGACTCATCCCATTGGGTGTTACTATTAGCGAATGTCCTTAGCATGGTTTTGAGGGTTTGGTGGAACCTCTCAAGTACGCCTTGAGACTGAGGGTGGTAGGCTGAGCTGGTGATGTGGGTAACGCCTAGCTTGGCTAGCGCTTCCTGAAAATGGTGACTGGTGAAGTTGCTGCCTTGATCTGTTTGCACGATTCTAGGTAATCCAAAGGTAGTGAAGAACCGGGTCATGGCTCTGACTACAGTCTTTGCCTTAATGTTCCGTAAGGGAATCGCCTCGGGAAAACGGGTACTTGAACACATAAAGGTAAGTAGGTACTCGTTGCCCGCCTTGGTTTTAGGCAAGGGACCTACACAGTCCATGACGATTTTAGAAAAAGGTTCTTCTAATACAGGAATCGGACTCAAAGGGGCCTTAGGGATTGTCTGGTTTGGCTTTCCGGCCAACTGACAGTTCGTGCAACTTCTGCAGTAACGCGACACATCTTTTCTCATTTTGGGCCAAAAGAACAGTTCTTTGATCTTCGCCGTCGTTTTAGAGACTCCTGGGTGCGCTGACATTGGATGGTCATGTGCCAGCTTAAGTATTTCATGCCGATAAGGTGGAGGGACCCACAGCTGGTTTTTACCCAACAATGGTTCGGCTGGTGAGGCATTCACTGGTATAGCGCGACGAAAGAAGAGGCCGTTCTCGGAGAAATATTCTCCATCGTCAGATGATAGAGATTTTTCGACCGTTGCTTTGAGTTCCGCGTCGGCTTGTTGAGCTTTAATGATGTCTTCCTGAGATATCCTCAGGGGTAAGCCCAGGCTTGTGTTCTCTGGAAGCATAGACTCCAGTTTGAGAGTCGAATTTCTTGACGATGATGGCGGGTGTGGTTCAGACGTGATGTCAGCCAATTGTTTGGTCTGGCTTCTTGTCACCGCACATGCAGGATACAGTTCATAATCATTATCTGGAACTGTTGACAAAGGGTCTGAAACCGTACAGGGGTATACTTTGCTTCCCGCAAGGTCATTCCCTAGAAGTAGGTGTACTCCTGGGACAGGAATACTATCTATCACACCTAAAATGACCTCACCTTCGACGAGATGATGTTTCAGGGCAAACTTGTGTAGAGGGACGACAGTAGATTTTGTCCCCACTCCCTGGATAATGGAAATCCTTCCGGTGTTCGTCTCTGGTGTAATGTCCATTGAACTTTTCAAAAGGAGTGATTGTGACGCTCCTGTGTCTCTTAGAACGGTGATATTCTTCTGAGACAACGGATCACCTGGTTTGCTAATGATGGCTTCAGCAATAAAAGATGAAAAGTCAACTTTTCTCGATCCCTCGAGATCGGTAGACTCGGAAGAAACTGGATGGTGGCGAGAACAGTCAAAATGTGACTGCACATAATGTGTGGAGACTTGACTACCTTCTTGCGGACACTTAGGGTTAGAGTCCTTTTGAATTCTAGAGTGCATAGTTGAACTGGCTGCTTGAGGGGATAGAGCATAGTGCGCGGAAGTACGCACCACTTCTCTGTTATATTGACGACGTTTGTAACAGTCTTTGACATGGTGACCAGGCCTTTTGCAGAACTGGCATGCTGCTCGACGATTGAGAGTTGATCTTGGGTTCTCTCTGGACTGTAATGTCTTCAAATGTTGGCCAACAGGATGATTGCTGCCAAAAAGGGGAAGCACGGGGTTGAGGCGGTTTCCTGACACTGGTGGTTTCTTATGCACCAACATATAGGTGTCAGCCGACTCAGCAGCCTTCTGGATGTCAGTTATCTTGTTATCCAGAATGTGTAGTCGTATCTCTTCAGGCAGGGACGATAGGAATTCTTCCCTTAGGATAAGTGACCTGAGTTTCTCAAACTCAGAAACTTCCTCAGAGTGTAGCCACCTTGAGAATATTTTCTCCTTTTCAAAGAGAAATTCCACATATGATTGTGTGGGTAACTTGCGGAGTGTTCGGAATTTTGTCCGATAGGCCTCGGGCGTCAGTGCGTAGGCCTTTAAAATGGCAGTCTTGACCAACCTATAGTTATTTTGAACGTCGTGAGAGAGTGCCTGGTATGTTTTTGCAGCTTTCCCAGTAAGGACAAAGCTCAATAAAGCAGTAATGGAAGTTTCGGGCCATTCACATGTCTTCGCTAAACTCTCAAACGAGTTAAAGAAAACGACCAAATCTGTTTCATCAAATTTAGGCACTAATTTCCCAAATTTGGCAATCACTTGCCCTACCGACATCTTTTTTGGATCTACCGGAGAAGTGACATCACTAACTTGACCAAACTCTAATTCCAACCTCCTCTTATCTAAAGCAATTTTAACCTCTAACTCCTGTTCTTTTAATGCCTTCTCTAAAGCAACTTTCTCCTCACGAAGTAATACACCAGCCAACAAACTTTCATCAAATACCCCTTCATTAATGAAATGAACAACAATTTTATCTCTCAACACCTCTGACTTCTGCGTAACAGAATAATCCAATTTCAATTCCTTAACAACACTAACCAAAACTTTTCTACTCAACTTTTCTACATCTTCAACAGTAGGATTAGCCAAAAAAGACTCCATAACACTAACTTGAAAATCACAACAAGCCTAGATTCTTTAAATTAATACACAGCGTTGGGCCGTGTACTTGACCTCTTCAATCTAGGACGACACGTCTGCTTATTTGACCTAGATACTCTAGCCTGAGCGCGCGTTGTAAGAACACTGCGCTACTGGATATAAAAACAACTAAATCCAACTAACCTTAGTATTCAACTGATATAACCAACAACTGGAACGACAGATTAAATCCCGGACGGGCCCCCACTTTGTAACGTTAACCTATCTATCAGCCAAATAGAAGGAGAACGTCCCCGGATTCTTTTTTCGGGGTCATATGCAAATGCCTTACGGCCTAAGTGGATGAACACTTAACACAACGACCCACTAGGGCTCGAATTTAATGTCTAGGGAAGCTAGTGATACTATTGTAATTAACACTCATCCAATCTACATACGACCTTTTAATCAGCGAACTCAGAAGTGGCAGAACACAAGGTTGAACTAAATAAAATATTTAATGTATAACATATCAAAACCCAACTTACACAATGTAGGAAAAAACACTATCACAGATTTCTACACTGTCTAAAGAACAGCTACAGGCCACACAACACTGCTGTAGTTTCTAGAATTACTTAGCGACAAGTAATATTAAACTAGAAGACTAAATCAACTGAAGAAAGCAAGGCACACACAGGTCTTAAGTACTCTCACGTTCAAATGGTCAGAGTCTATAGCCGGACAATGTGGACGGCTGCCTGACCAAGGTAAAACTGCCTCGTAGACTGCCAGGTCAAGATAAACTGCCTCGTGTTGCGAGTGTGCGGGGCAATTAAAGACTTCTGTGACAGGGGAGGTTATCCTCAACTCATGTCGCCATTGGTTGGGATAATCATCTGATCAGAATCATTCAATCAGATTTTAATGGAAATTTTCTATGTCTCAAACACCTTAATAGTCAATGGAAAAACCCCAGGTGTTACACAATCATTCCATATAAGGAATTATACAATGTCAAAATAAAAATGACTCGACCTAAGTAGGTCACATCCCCTCCCTTTTTGGAAGTGACAGATAGGTTCCACAAGAACATACATAAGGAACCAATCTGGCAATGAAATAACAAAAATGTTTTACAAATGTAGGCAATCAAAATCATAATACCAGATGAAAATATCCCTGAACATAAAAGGGAAGTAACTCCAACTTTTACAATTGGTGAAAGGGGAGTAACCCTTCAAAAAGTAATTATACATCAAAATCCCTCAAAAAAGGGTATTACAATATTTCCATGTGGATATTAAAGGTGGTAAACCCGCCAGGGTAAGACCTTTATTTCAATGACTAGCTACAATATCAATTGAGTCATATGAGACATATTATTATAAAAGATTACATATAATCAAAAACCACCTTTAATTAAGGTTCACCTGAAAATAAACAAAATATTCAACAGGATTGGAATTTTGAAAAATTCTAACTCACACCACTCATTTCCATATGAGTGACACTCAAACAAAACCTGTTTATGGTCCTAATGAACCACAAAGCGTGTCTCATGATCAATGTGTGTAACAAGATTTTACATCCTTGACAAACAATCAGCCACAACATTATCACTACCCTTAATGTGTGAAATTTCCAGATTAAAATTTTGGAAATATAAGCACCATCTCAATATTCTTTGATTTGTCTGTCCTAACTTAGAGGTAAATTTCAGGGGATCATGGTCAGAAAACACTCTGACTGGATTGGTTGAAGAAGAGACATAGACTTCAAAATGTTGTAATGATAAAACCAAAGCTAAAGCTTCTTTTTCAATAGTAGAATAATTCTTTTGGTTCTCATTTAACTTCCTGGAAAAAAAAGGCAATGGGATGGTCAATTCCCATGTTGTCTTCTTGAAATAGGACTGAGCCAATGGCTAAGTTGCTAGCATCAATGGCAAGTTTAAAGGGCTTGCTAAAATTTGGTGCAGCCATAACAGGAGCATTTGATAAAAATGACTTAATGGTTAAAAAAGCTTCTTGACATTTATTGGACCATTCAAATTCAACACCCTTTTTCAATAATGCAGTAAGAGGTTCAGCAATAGCTGAAAAGTTTTGACAGAACCGCCTATAGTAACCAGCCATCCCAAGGAACTTTTTGATCTCTTTACAATTTTTGGGAGGTGGTAACCTTACAATAGCATCTATTTTAGCTTCAATGGGCCGAACTTGGTTCGTTCCCACTTGATAACCCAAATAGGTAATTGAAGCTTTACAGAAATCACTTTTATGTAAGTTTACAGTAAAATTAACTTCAGACAATTTTCTAAAAAGGTTAGTCAATTGAACAATATGTTCTTCAAAAGTATTAGAAAATACAACTATATCATCTATGTAGGCCTCACATTGGTCTATGTCAGCAATGACAGAGTTAATGACCCTCTGGAAAGTTTGACCAGCATTTCGCATACCAAAGGGCATACGTTTGTATCTATAAAAACCATTAGGGGTTACAAAAGCAGATATTTCTTTTGCACGTTGCATCTATAAGTTGAGTCATTTTGGCTTGAAATCTAAATAGTTGAGGCCTAAATATTCTCATTAAACTTTAATTCTAAAACGAAAAAGACTAGTGACTAGTGCATCTAGATCTAGATCAAGAGATTTACACCAAGAAGGTGTGTTACCGGTACGTGTGTTTTTTTTTTACTCTGTCGGGCGTATTGACAACATAGTTCAAATCACTTAATTTTGAATGCACAGTAAAAGGTCCACAATATCTCAAGGATAACGCATTGTCCAGATTAGGCACTAGCACAAGAACTTTGTCGCCTGGATTGAATGTTCGTTTACAAGAACTCTTATCATACAGTTCTTTCATTCTCACTTGGGCCTTTCTTAAGTTCTTGTGAGCCATTTCGCACACGGCTTTCAGTCGAACGTGAAAATCGTCGAAGTTTTCCACTGGATGATCACTGGTACCTGTCCAACGTTCGTGTATCAGCTTCAGGGGACCCCCGGACAGAATGTCCAAACACAAGTTGAAAAGGCGAGTAGCCTAAAGAGTCCTGGACACAGTCCCTCGCGGCGAAAATAATCCAAGGAAACAGACTCATCCCATTGGGTGTTACTATTAGCGAATGTCCTTAGCATGGTTTTGAGGGTTTGGTGGAACCTCTCAAGTACGCCTTGAGACTGAGGGTGGTAGGCTGAGCTGGTGATGTGGGTAACGCCTAGCTTGGCTAGCGCTTCCTGAAAATGGTGACTGGTGAAGTTGCTGCCTTGATCTGTTTGCACGATTCTAGGTAATCCAAAGGTAGTGAAGAACCGGGTCATGGCTCTGACTACAGTCTTTGCCTTAATGTTCCGTAAGGGAATCGCCTCGGGAAAACGGGTACTTGAACACATAAAGGTAAGTAGGTACTCGTTGCCCGCCTTGGTTTTAGGCAAGGGACCTACACAGTCCATGACGATTTTAGAAAAAGGTTCTTCTAATACAGGAATCGGACTCAAAGGGGCCTTAGGGATTGTCTGGTTTGGCTTTCCGGCCAACTGACAGTTCGTGCAACTTCTGCAGTAACGCGACACATCTTTTCTCATTTTGGGCCAAAAGAAACAGTTCTTTGATCTTCGCCGTCGTTTTAGAGACTCCTGGGTGCGCTGACATTGGATGGTCATGTGCCAGCTTAAGTATTTCATGCCGATAAGGTGGAGGGACCCACAGCTGGTTTTTACCCAACAATGGTTCGGCTGGTGAGGCATTCACTGGTATAGCGCGACGAAAGAAGAGGCCGTTCTCGGAGAAATATTCTCCATCGTCAGATGATAGAGATTTTTCGACCGTTGCTTTGAGTTCCGCGTCGGCTTGTTGAGCTTTAATGATGTCTTCCTGAGATATCCTCAGGGGTAAGCCCAGGCTTGTGTTCTCTGGAAGCATAGACTCCAGTTTGAGAGTCGAATTTCTTGACGATGATGGCGGGTGTGGTTCAGACGTGATGTCAGCCAATTGTTTGGTCTGGCTTCTTGTCACCGCACATGCAGGATACAGTTCATAATCATTATCTGGAACTGTTGACAAAGGGTCTGAAACCGTACAGGGGTATACTTTGCTTCCCGCAAGGTCATTCCCTAGAAGTAGGTGTACTCCTGGGACAGGAATACTATCTATCACACCTAAAATGACCTCACCTTCGACGAGATGATGTTTCAGGGCAAACTTGTGTAGAGGGACGACAGTAGATTTTGTCCCCCACTCCCTGGATAATGGAAATCCTTCCGGTGTTCGTCTCTGGTGTAATGTCCATTGAACTTTTCAAAAGGAGTGATTGTGACGCTCCTGTGTCTCTTAGAACGGTGATATTCTTCTGAGACAACGGATCACCTGGTTTGCTAATGATGGCTTCAGCAATAAAAGATGAAAAGTCAACTTTTCTCGATCCCTCGAGATCGGTAGACTCGGAAGAAACTGGATGGTGGCGAGAACAGTCAAAATGTGACTGCACATAATGTGTGGAGACTTGACTACCTTCTTGCGGACACTTAGGGTTAGAGTCCTTTTGAATTCTAGAGTGCATAGTTGAACTGGCTGCTTGAGGGGATAGAGCATAGTGCGCGGAAGTACGCACCACTTCTCTGTTATATTGACGACGTTTGTAACAGTCTTTGACATGGTGACCAGGCCTTTTGCAGAACTGGCATGCTGCTCGACGATTGAGAGTTGATCTTGGGTTCTCTCTGGACTGTAATGTCTTCAAATGTTGGCCAACAGGATGATTGCTGCCAAAAAGGGGAAGCACGGGGTTGAGGCGGTTTCCTGACACTGGTGGTTTCTTATGCACCAACATATAGGTGTCAGCCGACTCAGCAGCCTTCTGGATGTCAGTTATCTTGTTATCCAGAATGTGTAGTCGTATCTCTTCAGGCAGGGACGATAGGAATTCTTCCCTTAGGATAAGTGACCTGAGTTTCTCAAACTCAGAAACTTCCTCAGAGTGTAGCCACCTTGAGAATATTTTCTCCTTTTCAAAGAGAAATTCCACATATGATTGTGTGGGTAACTTGCGGAGTGTTCGGAATTTTGTCCGATAGGCCTCGGGCGTCAGTGCGTAGGCCTTTAAAATGGCAGTCTTGACCAACCTATAGTTTATTTTGAACGTCGTGAGAGAGTGCCTGGTATGTTTTTGCAGCTTTCCCAGTAAGGACAAAGCTCAATAAAGCAGTAATGGAAGTTTCGGGCCATTCACATGTCTTCGCTAAACTCTCAAACGAGTTAAAGAAAACGACCAAATCTGTTTCATCAAATTTAGGCACTAATTTCCCAAATTTGGCAATCACTTGCCCTACCGACATCTTTTTTGGATCTACCGGAGAAGTGACATCACTAACTTGACCAAACTCTAATTCCAACCTCCTCTTATCTAAAGCAATTTTAACCTCTAACTCCTGTTCTTTTAATGCCTTCTCTAAAGCAACTTTCTCCTCACGAAGTAATACACCAGCCAACAAACTTTCATCAAATACCCCTTCATTAATGAAATGAACAACAATTTTATCTCTCAACACCTCTGACTTCTGCGTAACAGAATAATCCAATTTCAATTCCTTAACAACACTAACCAAAACTTTTCTACTCAACTTTTCTACATCTTCAACAGTAGGATTAGCCAAAAAAGACTCCATAACACTAACTTGAAAATCACAACAAGCCTAGATTCTTTAAATTAATACACAGCGTTGGGCCGTGTACTTGACCTCTTCAATCTAGGACGACACGTCTGCTTATTTGACCTAGATACTCTAGCCTGAGCGCGCGTTGTAAGAACACTGCGCTACTGGATATAAAAACAACTAAATCCAACTAACCTTAGTATTCAACTGATATAACCAACAACTGGAACGACAGATTAAATCCCGGACGGGCCCCCACTTTGTAACGTTAACCTATCTATCAGCCAAATAGAAGGAGAACGTCCCCGGATTCTTTTTTCGGGGTCATATGCAAATGCCTTACGGCCTAAGTGGATGAACACTTAACACAACGACCCACTAGGGCTCGAATTTAATGTCTAGGGAAGCTAGTGATACTATTGTAATTAACACTCATCCAATCTACATACGACCTTTTAATCAGCGAACTCAGAAGTGGCAGAACACAAGGTTGAACTAAATAAAATATTTAATGTATAACATATCAAAACCCAACTTACACAATGTAGGAAAAAACACTATCACAGATTTCTACACTGTCTAAAGAACAGCTACAGGCCACACAACACTGCTGTAGTTTCTAGAATTACTTAGCGACAAGTAATATTAAACTAGAAGACTAAATCAACTGAAGAAAGCAAGGCACACACAGGTCTTAAGTACTCTCACGTTCAAATGGTCAGAGTCTATAGCCGGACAATGTGGACGGCTGCCTGACCAAGGTAAAACTGCCTCGTAGACTGCCAGGTCAAGATAAACTGCCTCGTGTTGCGAGTGTGCGGGGCAATTAAAGACTTCTGTGACAGGGGAGGTTATCCTCAACTCATGTCGCCATTGGTTGGGATAATCATCTGATCAGAATCATTCAATCAGATTTTAATGGAAATTTTCTATGTCTCAAACACCTTAATAGTCAATGGAAAAACCCCAGGTGTTACACAATCATTCCATATAAGGAATTATACAATGTCAAAATAAAAATGACTCGACCTAAGTAGGTCACATCCCCTCCCTTTTTGGAAGTGACAGATAGGTTTCCACAAGAACATACATAAGGAACCAATCTGGCAATGAAATAACAAAAATGTTTTACAAATGTAGGCAATCAAAATCATAATACCAGATGAAAATATCCCTGAACATAAAAGGGAAGTAACTCCAACTTTTACAATTGGTGAAAGGGGAGTAACCCTTCAAAAAGTAATTATACATCAAAATCCCTCAAAAAAGGGTATTACAATATTTCCATGTGGATATTAAAGGTGGTAAACCCGCCAGGGTAAGACCTTTATTTCAATGACTAGCTACAATATCAATTGAGTCATATGAGACATATTATTATAAAAGATTACATATAATCAAAAACCACCTTTAATTAAGGTTCACCTGAAAATAAACAAAATATTCAACAGGATTGGAATTTTGAAAATTCTAACTCACACCACTCATTTCCATATGAGTGACACTCAAACAAAACCTGTTTATGGTCCTAATGAACCACAAAGCGTGTCTCATGATCAATGTGTGTAACAAGATTTTACATCCTTGACAAACAATCAGCCACAACATTATCACTACCCTTAATGTG